>NC_081196.1:47930147-48072647 GCF_902713425.1 Acipenser ruthenus | reverse complement strand
GAGCAAGCTGTGAAAAAAGCAAGGGCTTCATCATCTCCAGGGCCTAATGGAGTTCCGTACAGAGTGTACAAGAGTGCTTCAGGAGTTCTACGAATTCTGTGGAAATTGATGAAAGTGGCATGGGAAAAACAGGTTGTACCAAGAGCATGGCGCCGAGCAGGTGGAGTCTTTATACCTAAAGAAAAAGATTCTACAAGCATCAGTCAGTTTCGTCCCATTTCCCTATTAAACGTAGAAGGCAAGATTTTCTTCAGCATTATTGCTCAGAGATTGTCAGCTTACCTATTAAAGAACTGCTTCATTGACACTTCAATACAAAAAGCGGGCATTCCAGGTTTCCCAGGTTGCTTAGAACACATCAATGTGATCTGGCAACAAATTCAATCAGCTAAAAAGGAGAGGAAGGAGCTCCATGTGACATTCCTGGATTTGGCTAATGCATATGGTTCAGTGCCACATGAACTACTTTGGGCAGCATTTGATTTTTTCAGTGTACCGATGACAATAACAAATTTAGTGAAAGCCTATTTTGGAGATTTGCAATTCAGTTTTTCAACTTCAGAATTCAGCACTACATGGCAATGCCTAGAGGTTGGAATAATGGCAGGATGCACCATTTCTCCACTGGCTTTTACCATGGCAATGGAAGTAATCATTAGGGCATCAAAATGGGTAGTAGGAGGAGAGCGCTTGGCTTCTGGAATGCGACTACCACCAATTCGAGCATATATGGATGACATGACAACCATGACAACAACAGTAGCCTGCACTAATCGATTATTGGGCAAATTAACCAATAACATTGAATGGGCACGAATGCAATTCAAGCCCACTAAATCAAGGAGCATCTCTATAATTAAAGGCAAAGTAGTAGATAAAACATTCTTCATTAATGGTGAGGCAATACCAACAGTGTCTGAGAAGCCAGTGAAGAGTCTTGGGAGATGGTACGACGGGGATCTAAAGGACACAGTTCGTGTGGGAGAAGTTAGACAACAAGCAGTGGAAGGGTTGAAGAGCATAGACAGCTGCGCTCTACCAGGTAAACTAAAACTCTGGTGCTTTCAGTTTGGTCTACTGCCGAGGTTGCTGTGGCCACTGACTGTGTACGAGGTTTCTTTGACAACAGTAGAGAAGCTGGAAGCTTTAATCAGTTCATACATCAGGAAATGGTTGGGAGTTCCACGCTGCCTCAGCAGAGTGGGACTTTATGGTAAAGGAATACTGCAGCTACCAGTCTCTGCTCTAACTGAGGAGTTTAAGTGTGCCAAGGTCAGACTGGAAATGACATTAGTAGAGTCACGCGATAAATGCGTAAGGGAGGCAGCACCTGTGTTGAAAACTGGAAGAAAGTGGGCAGCAAAGAAAGCTGTGGAAGATGCAAAGGCTGCCCTTCGAATTGGTGATATCATGGGGCAAGTTCAGCATGGAAGAGGGGGTCTTGGTTTCAGTTCAACTCCTCCTACATGGCACAAGGCGGCCCCAGCTCAAAGGAGGAAGCTGGTAGTCAATGAGGTGCAAAAGCAGGAGGAGAGGATGAGGTGTATAAAGGCCATTTCCCAGGCCAAACAGGGAGAATGGATGAGATGGGAGAGTGTGGAACAACGCAAGATTGGGTGGCAAGACCTATGGTCAATGGAACAGAGCAGGATCAGTTTCCTCATCAGGTCAACATATGATGTTCTCCCATCACCACAGAACCTAAACCTCTGGGTAGGAGAGGATCCCTCATGTCCTTTGTGTTCATCACCTGCAACATTAAGGCACATTTTGACAGGATGTAAGGTGGCTCTTAGCCAAGGACGGTTTACTTGGCGCCATGACCAGGTGCTGCGATGTTTGGCCTTAGCATTGGAAGACAAGCGTAACATGACCAATAAGTTGCCACCTGTTCCATCAAAACATTACACACAAAAGACAACATTCCTCCGCCCAGGAGAGCAACCACCAAGAAAAGGTGTTAAAACCAATCCTCGCCCAGGACAACTGGAAGCTGCTAGAGACTGGAATATGCTGGCAGATGTTGGTCAACGGCTTATTTTTCCACCTGAGATTGCCACCACTAACCTTCGACCAGATATTGTCTTGTGGTCTGGATCAGCACGCCTTGTTCACCTGGTAGAGTTAACAGTGCCATGGGAGGATGCTGTAGATGAGGCGTATGAGAGGAAGAAACTGCGGTATGCTCAACTAGCCACTGAAGCGGAACAGCGAGGATGGAGAGTTCGGGTTTACCCAGTGGAAGTGGGTTGTCGAGGATTTGTGGCACACTCTACAACCCGGTTTCTCAGAGACGTCGGATTCAGTGGCCAAGAGTTGCGTCGCACAGTGAAGAACTTATCTGAAGCAGCAGAGAGGAGCAGCAACTGGCTGTGGTTGAGACGGAAAGATTCTGGCTGGGGACAGGTAAGTAAGCTGGGCTGAGTTGAGTGGGGGACGGAGGGGTGTGATGCTGGGACGCCAGAATCACCGTCGAGCCCTCTTGAGGTGTCGTGGGCTAGTCGACGAAACACTGAGGATGGAAGGTGCCCACTTGAAAACCCCAGAGATGTACCCTACTTAGCTCAATCCAGACGGTTGTCATGCTGATGCGCTGGGGAGGCCGCACTTTGGTTGATCCCCGGAGCCAGCATCGCAGCCGTTGTGTGTGCTGATGCGCCAGGGAGGCAAAAAAAGCTGATCCCTGGAGCCAGCATTACACTTCAGCCATTAACACCAGACAGAAGGATATCTAAATCATCATATGGAAGGAAACGTAAATGGATGGAGACACATATGGATCACATTAGTTTACTGTAAAGCTACGTCTTAGTTGGTGCTTATCTTGGCGAGAGCCGAGTTCAAATCAGCATGAAGTTTTAACATCTACTCTCGTGTAATGGAAATCATGAAGATCTGGATACGTCCAGTGACTGCTGTGAATAGTGCAGCTGGCAACAAGGGAAAGACCTTGCGACAGCCTGGAGAGACAGCTGACAGGAGGAAAGAGACCCCATTGGGGCTGGTAAGGGTTAGCTACCCTTGTCGGCAGTATCCAGCTCTGTGTTTACAGGATGCTGGAGACACCCGCCCAAGGCTTCTAAGAAATTAAAGAGAAAAATACCCCTAGAGTCTGCGAGAGCGGGGGCGGAAGATGACTCAACGTTGGACAACACGGTTAACGACTTAGGAACGGAAACGGATATGAGTATGGAGAGTACTTCACAAAAGACTAGTTCAAGATCTGCAGTTAACAAAGACATGGAACTCCAGGTTTGTGTCTGCGGCTGGAGCAAGGCGACAACGGTCAGGGGTTTGAAGATTCATCAAGGGAGAATGAAATGCTTGAGGGAGAAGGGACAAGGGCCTCGCATTGATCAGTACTTCTTACGAAGTCAGTCAAGTCAGTCGAATGAAATCCAGCGACAGGAAGCAAACCACAGTTCGCAGGATATCAGCACCCCTGTCATAGATGTGAGGAGGACTTGCATGGACACAGTTAGTGATGAACCTAATGATCCTTGTGAACCCGGTCAGACAAACCAGCATAAGAGAGAAAAGAACCTCAACGGGCACAAGCCTGGAGTTAAATGGCCAAGAGCTTGTGAGAAAACTGCATGGGACACAGTAAACACAGATCTCTGCTTTGCATTGGAAAGATTAAGTGGAACAGTTGAAAAGAAGCTGGATAAATTTGGGGACATCATCTACGCATATGGAAGTGAGAGGTTTGGAGTTGAAAAAAGGAAGGAAAAAGTCTAGACGGCAGCAGGAGATTGAACGCTTAGTTAGAGAAAGGAGACAGCTGAGGAACCAATGGAGAAGAGCAGAACAAAGTCAGAAGGAGGGACTCAATCTCTTACAAAAGGTCATAAAAGATAAGCTTGCAACATTGCGCAGAGCTGAGCGCCTACGGAAACGCTACAAAAAGAAGGAGCGTGCGAGAGCTAACTTTTATAAAGACCCATTCAAATTTGTAAAGAAGTTATTCACCAGTGAGAAGAATGGCACACTAAAAGCATCTAAGGTTGAGCTGGAGAGATATTTGGAGGAAACACATACAGATTCAAAAAGGCAGGAGCCTATGTCAATTCCGTCAGACATCCCACCTATCAATCCACCAGAATACCAAATGGAGGACTGTGCACCTAAGTGGAAAGAAATAGAGCAAGCTGTGAAAAAAGCAAGGGCTTCATCATCTCCAGGGCCTAATGGAGTTCCGTACAGAGTGTACAAGAGTGCTTCAGGAGTTCTACGAATTCTGTGGAAATTGATGAAAGTGGCATGGGAAAAACAGGTTGTACCAAGAGCATGGCGCCGAGCAGGTGGAGTCTTTATACCTAAAGAAAAAGATTCTACAAGCATCAGTCAGTTTCGTCCCATTTCCCTATTAAACGTAGAAGGCAAGATTTTCTTCAGCATTATTGCTCAGAGATTGTCAGCTTACCTATTAAAGAACTGCTTCATTGACACTTCAATACAAAAAGCGGGCATTCCAGGTTTCCCAGGTTGCTTAGAACACATCAATGTGATCTGGCAACAAATTCAATCAGCTAAAAAGGAGAGGAAGGAGCTCCATGTGACATTCCTGGATTTGGCTAATGCATATGGTTCAGTGCCACATGAACTACTTTGGGCAGCATTTGATTTTTTCAGTTTACCGATGACAATAACAAATTTAGTGAAAGCCTATTTTGGAGATTTGCAATTCAGTTTTTCAACTTCAGAATTCAGCACTACATGGCAATGCCTAGAGGTTGGAATAATGGCAGGATGCACCATTTCTCCACTGGCTTTTACCATGGCAATGGAAGTAATCATTAGGGCATCAAAATGGGTAGTAGGAGGAGAGCGCTTGGCTTCTGGAATGCGACTACCACCAATTCGAGCATATATGGATGACATGACAACCATGACAACAACAGTAGCCTGCACTAATCGATTATTGGGCAAATTAACCAATAACATTGAATGGGCACGAATGCAATTCAAGCCCACTAAATCAAGGAGCATCTCTATAATTAAAGGCAAAGTAGTAGATAAAACATTCTTCATTAATGGTGAGGCAATACCAACAGTGTCTGAGAAGCCAGTGAAGAGTCTTGGGAGATGGTACGACGGGGATCTAAAGGACACAGTTCGTGTGGGAGAAGTTAGACAACAAGCAGTGGAAGGGTTGAAGAGCATAGACAGCTGCGCTCTACCAGGTAAACTAAAACTCTGGTGCTTTCAGTTTGGTCTACTGCCGAGGTTGCTGTGGCCACTGACTGTGTACGAGGTTTCTTTGACAACAGTAGAGAAGCTGGAAGCTTTAATCAGTTCATACATCAGGAAATGGTTGGGAGTTCCACGCTGCCTCAGCAGAGTGGGACTTTATGGTAAAGGAATACTGCAGCTACCAGTCTCTGCTCTAACTGAGGAGTTTAAGTGTGCCAAGGTCAGACTGGAAATGACATTAGTAGAGTCACGCGATAAATGCGTAAGGGAGGCAGCACCTGTGTTGAAAACTGGAAGAAAGTGGGCAGCAAAGAAAGCTGTGGAAGATGCAAAGGCTGCCCTTCGAATTGGTGATATCATGGGGCAAGTTCAGCATGGAAGAGGGGGTCTTGGTTTCAGTTCAACTCCTCCTACATGGCACAAGGCGGCCCCAGCTCAAAGGAGGAAGCTGGTAGTCAATGAGGTGCAAAAGCAGGAGGAGAGGATGAGGTGTATAAAGGCCATTTCCCAGGCCAAACAGGGAGAATGGATGAGATGGGAGAGTGTGGAACAACGCAAGATTGGGTGGCAAGACCTATGGTCAATGGAACAGAGCAGGATCAGTTTCCTCATCAGGTCAACATATGATGTTCTCCCATCACCACAGAACCTAAACCTCTGGGTAGGAGAGGATCCCTCATGTCCTTTGTGTTCATCACCTGCAACATTAAGGCACATTTTGACAGGATGTAAGGTGGCTCTTAGCCAAGGACGGTTTACTTGGCGCCATGACCTGGTGCTGCGATGTTTGGCCTTAGCATTGGAAGACAAGCGTAACATGACCAATAAGTTGCCACCTGTTCCATCAAAACATTACACACAAAAGACAACATTCCTCCGCCCAGGAGAGCAACCACCAAGAAAAGGTGTTAAAACCAATCCTCGCCCAGGACAACTGGAAGCTGCTAGAGACTGGAATATGCTGGCAGATGTTGGTCAACGGCTTATTTTTCCACCTGAGATTGCCACCACTAACCTTCGACCAGATATTGTCTTGTGGTCTGGATCAGCACGCCTTGTTCACCTGGTAGAGTTAACAGTGCCATGGGAGGATGCTGTAGATGAGGCGTATGAGAGGAAGAAACTGCGGTATGCTCAACTAGCCACTGAAGCGGAACAGCGAGGATGGAGAGTTCGGGTTTACCCAGTGGAAGTGGGTTGTCGAGGATTTGTGGCACACTCTACAACCCGGTTTCTCAGAGACGTCGGATTCAGTGGCCAAGAGTTGCGTCGCACAGTGAAGAACTTATCTGAAGCAGCAGAGAGGAGCAGCAACTGGCTGTGGTTGAGACGGAAAGATTCTGGCTGGGGACAGGTAAGTAAGCTGGGCTGAGTTGAGTGGGGGACGGAGGGGGGTGATGCTGGGACGCCAGAATCACCGTCGAGCCCTCTTGAGGTGTCGTGGGCTAGTCGACGAAACACTGAGGATGGAAGGTGCCCACTTGAAAACCCCAGAGATGTACCCTACTTAGCTCAATCCAGACGGTTGTCATGCTGATGCGCTGGGGAGGCCGCACTTTGGTTGATCCCCGGAGCCAGCATCGCAGCCGTTGTGTGTGCTGATGCGCCAGGGAGGCAAAATAAGCTGATCCCTGGAGCCAGCATTACACTTCAGCCATTAACACCAGACAGAAGGATATCTAAATCATCATATGGAAGGAAACGTAAATGGATGGAGACACATATGGATCACATTAGTTTACTGTAAAGCTACGTCTTAGTTGGTGCTTATCTTGGCGAGAGCCGAGTTCAAATCAGCATGAAGTTTTAACATCTACTCTCGTGTAATGGAAATCATATATATATATATCAGTAGCCTTGGGATTACACACCAGGTTCAGAAGCATTGATTGGACTAATGTATCCACAAGCGACCTAAGACTCACCGTTTCAACGGTGTCAGTAGTGCTCAACAGAAAAGAATGCATACAGAAAAATATTGTATACTGGCCATGGGCTTTGGTTTTGCAGAGAGCCGTAACTAAGCATTTAGCTACCGGGGCATGCAAATATATATATATATATATATATATATATATATATATATATATATATATATATATATATATATATTATTGTTATTTTTTTTCTTTTTTTTTTTTTTTTTGGATGTTAGGAGTTAGGATTTTATTTACTCGCGCATAGTTTTGAATGTTATTTCCGAATCTCTCCTTTAACATGTCTGAAGGGGACACTGTATTACTTAAAACGTGAATTAACGAATTAAAACGTGTTAAAATTGAGCAGTTGCCTTGGGATTACACACCAGGTTCAGAAGCATTGATTGGACTAATATATCCTCAGGCGACCTAATACTCACCGTTTCAACGGTGTCAGTAGTGCTCAACAGAAAACAATGCATACAGAAAAATATTGTATACTGGCCATGGGCTTTGGTTTTGCAGGCATGCAAATATATATATATATATATATATATATATATATATATATATATATATATATATATATATATATATATATATATATATATATTGTTTTTTTTTTTTTTCATTTTTTTTTTTTTTGGATGTTAGGAGTTAGGATGGTATTTACTCGTGCATAGTTTTGAATGTTATTTCCGAATCTCTCCTTTAACATGTCTGAAGGGGACACTGTATTACTTAAAACGTGAATTAACGAATTAAAACGTGTTAAAATTGAGCAGTTGCCTTGGGATTACACACCAGGTTCAGAAGCATTGATTGGACTAATGTATCCTCAGGCGACCTAATACTCACCGTTTCAACGGTGTCAGTAGTGCTCAACAGAAAACAATGCATACAGAAAAATATTGTATACTGGCCATGGGCTTTGGTTTTGCAGAGAGCCGTAACTGAGCATTTAGCTACCGGGGCATGCAAATATATATATATATATATATATATATATATATATATATATATATATATATATATATATATATATATATTATTTATTATTATTATTATTATTTATTTCTTAGCAGACGCCTTTATCCAGGGCGACTTACAATCGTAAGCAAAAACATTTCAAGCGTTACAATACAAGTAATACAATAAGAGCAAGAAATACAATAACTTTTGTTCAAGCAAAGTACAAGTTTGACAATCCACAATTCAATAATACAGCAGGGGTTAACCAAATAATTTAAAGTGGGTGGGGCTAACCACATCATTTCATAAACCTTACTTGTTGTGCACTTCCATTTACTATATCGGTATCAGGTATATTATTTAAATAGTTCACACTTGGGTAAGAAAAGAATAGTATTATTATTTGTTTATTTTAGCAGACGCCTTTATCCAAGGCGACTTACAGAGACTAGGGTGTGTGAACTATGCATCAGCTGCAGAGTCACTTACAATTACGTCTCACCCAAAAGACAGAGCACAAGGAGGTTAAGTGACTTGCTCAGGATCACACAATGAGTCAGTGGCTGAGGTGGGATTTGAACCGGGAACCTGGTTACAAGCCCTGTTCTTTAACCACTGGACCACACAGCCTAATACAACATTTATATAAAATATATTAAAATATCATGATATAACAAGATTTGTTTAAATGATTATCCAGATACAGTATAATATACATAAGAAATTGAAATTGACTTTCAGCACACACAAAAAAAGAAAGTAAAACATCTTTGGTGATCTGGGAGAGGAGAGTGCTGCAAGTTCCTTATTATTTCAGTGTTTCAGCCACACCTAATAAGATTGCATGAATGGCATTAACACATGCTCACAGTCCCTACACTGGGTAGAATGGAATTGCTCTTCCTGTGAAATGAGAAAACGTTTTTCACAGTAGTCATTACCCAACATCCTTTGAAGACCTGCAGCGACATATAGGCAAGGTTGATAAGGACTTCAGTTAAAATTCTGAAAATGGCACAACTGTGTGTATATATATATATATATATATATATATATATATATATATATATATATATATATATATATATATATATAATGATAAGTCAGTCCGTCCTATAACCTCCAGATGTCCACATGACCAAATACAAATTCCCCATAAACTGATCTAAAGAATAAATAAGTTATTAACACATTAACTATTGGCTAATGAGTAATTATAGCTATAGAAATTGAGGCAATCAAGGCTTTTGGTTTTAGAAAAAGAAAAAAAACATGACTGTGCCAGATTACAAAATGTACATCAGTACCCATTTGCAGTCATGCACTGTGACGACAATATATTTTTCATAATCTGCCATTTATCTTTAGAACATTATAGAAAGGCTTTAGTAGACAGACATTTGAAATTACTGAAAAAAGAGATCTTAAAGTTGCAACCCTTAGCATATATTAAAAACCAAATTGTAACCAGAGATATATTTTTTTAAAATATTGCTCGAGCAGGAATATGTATTTTAAAGATCCTCAAGGAGGCTAGTAATCCAAGATTCAGGGCCACACTGTAAATGGCACTGCCTATATCTTGAAGAAATACTTAAATAAAAATATTATAATAGAAATCCCAAATCCAAGAAAGAAGATAACCACTCTAATTTTTTTAAGCCTTTAAGAAATTGGATTTAAAGCTTGATTAGTCATTAGCCTTTTCTGTGTGTTAATTCATCATGTCAAAATTGGTAATGTTTAATTATTGTTAATTACACATATTAGGTGTACTCCACTGACATTGTGTGGTTGTAGGACTAATTTACAGGTCAGAAAACCTTTAAAAGATTGCATGAAATTCTCAAGGACTTATTCAAGTGTTAAAGCTTTGTGAACACAACAAAACAGCTGTCAAAAGCATTCTGTCTTAAAAAGACATAAATCCATTAAAATGAACACCCTCCCACCAACACACATCCTTCACACACATGCATATACACAAACACACACAAGAAGAATACCAATTTCAAAAGATACCAAAATAAACTCAAGAACAAAGTGATTTTTATTTTTGTTCTTTATTAAAATGTCTTCATCTAGACAATGTGGGGAAGCTATAAAAAAAGGCCAACAAGATGCTCGGATATATTGTGATAAGTGTTGAATTTAAATCAAGGGAAGTAATGTTAAAACTTTACAATGCATTAGTAAGACCTCATCTAGAATATTGTGTTCAGTTCTGGTCACCTCGTTACAAAAAGGATATTGCTGCTCAAGAAAGAGTGCAAAGAAGAGCGACCAGAATTATCCCGGGTTTAAAAGGCATGTCGTATGCAGACAGGCTAAAAGAATTGAATCTATTCAGTCTCGAACAAAGAAGACTACGCGGTGATCTGATTCAAGCATTCAAAATGCTAAAAGGTATTGACAATGTCGACCCAGGGGACTTTTTCGACAAGGACCAGGAGTCACAAATGGAGATTAGATAAAGGGGCATTCAGAACAGAAAATAGGAGGCACTTTTCTACACAGAGAATTGTGAGGGTCTGGAACCCGCTCCCCAGTAATGTTGTTGAAGCCGACACCCTGGGATCCTTCAAGAAGCTGCTTGATGAGATTCTGGGATCAATAAGCTACTAACAACCAAAAGAGCAAGATGGGCCGAATGGCCTCCTCTCGTTTGTAAACTTTCTTATGTTCTTAAAATGTTTGTTTACTTAGGCATGAGCATGCTGTATATGCTATCCTGACACAGATACATGATTTACTAGCGCAGGATTAAAAAAAAAAAAAGAACAATATTTGGTTATCAGGCCAACATGCATTTGACTGTGATTTTTCTGCACTTCGACTGGCAGGATCACGACGTCACTTGTTGGATCCACCTTCACATTAGGACAGGATCAGCTGTATGCTGGGGAAAGGTGAGAATCCTTTTAATAAAACTTCCCATGTAGTTTGTTTAATGTTTGGTATCACTTATCCTCAAAATGGGCAAAATCTGCAACGATCACAAGATATATGGTGTCTGATTTAGTTGCTTGATAAGGAAGAAATCTAGATGGTGCTATTTTTTCATCAGCGTGTGTCAACATTCTATAGAACCATTGAATAGTAGACCCCTCTATCTGGTAAATAGGGGCATATTAATCAAGCTTGTAAAAACTGAAGCATTTCACTTTTTTTTTTTTTTTTAATAAATTTAGTCGTTGCCAATTATTTTTTATTATTTTCTCCCCAATTTGGAATGGCCAATTATTTTATTATGCTCAGCTCACCGCTACCACCCCAGGGCTGACTCTGGAGGGCGAAGACAAACACACGCTGTCCTCCGAAGCGTGGGCCAATTGAGCGCCGCCCCCTGGGAGCTCCCATCCTCGGTCGGCAAAGGAATAGCCTGGACTCGAACTCGCGATGTCCAGACTATAGGGCACATCCTGCACTGCACGTGGAGTGCCTTTACTGGATGCGCCACTCGGGACCCCCGGCATTTCACTTATTGTTCATTACAATGGATTTTGTATCATCCCGCAACCACGCTGGGTTTCACTGAGGTCATTGTGATAGAGCTGATTGTTTTAATATTTTCAATATTGTTTTTCAAAGTGTGCTAAATCAGTTTTTCCTGTTGCTATGGCCAACGGTTTCATCCTAGGAATCTGAAAAATAGTAATGGCATTTGCAAAGTTGTTTCTATTATCAATAATTGTATTAAGAGTTCCAAAATAATGCAATGTAAACAAAAACTGACAAGTTTAAATATCTTTTAATTGATTTTTAAAAAACAAATTAAAAAAATGGACTAACTGAAGGTGACATGTTTTCTGATTGATTTGGTAATGAAGTGCCACATAACACTGCAGTCTAGGGAATGGCTACAGGAAAGATAACTTACTGTTACAGGAGCCTCCTTTTTAGCTGATATTACAGATAGGCAGCCCAGACAAGGTCTTGGACGTCTCTTTGGGTTGGCTTCGAATTGTCTCTTTTCTCTGATCGGAATGTCTGGAGGGGAGGTGGCCTTCTGGTAAGATAGCAATAAGATTTAAAAAATGACATCTCTGTAAAAATTAAAAAAGGCAGTACCCCACCATCAAGTATAATTTTACACTAAAATATTTTGTCTTATTAACTTTAATTAACACCAACGATATTCATCCACAAATTAGTTCATTGTGTAAACATATCCCAGGGTTTCTACTGCGCATCTCCTTCTACCTTCCTTAGCTCCACACATTCCCACAATCCCCTTCTGCTACTGCACACTCTGAAAAGAGATCCCACTGGATGAGATTGTTTATTACATCTTTAAAGGGAGCGTATAAAACCAATGAACTACTCCATTGCATGTTAAACTTATTTTCGATCAACCAATGAGTTAGAAATAAGTGTGCATGACATGGCCAGTGACTGTGACTTATTCGTGCTGCAAATGATTTGATGTTACACCACCACTCTCTTACTTCAGACAAACACCACAACCCCTAGTCCTTTACACATTTACACATTTTTTATAAACAAAACACAAAACATCCATATAAGATGGATATGTGTAAAAGATCTGAATCATTGATATGTCCAGAGGGTGAAACAATGTGGCAGGAAAATGGTTCATTTTTATGGGACAGCACTGGTAATGGAACCTAAGTTAAAAAAAATAAAAATAAAATCAGGAAGATAAGCTGTGTACCAAACATAGACAATAACTCAAAAGTGAATTAAGTTTCCGATTGTATACCTGGCTATACACAGTTACTACTGATATAAAGACATTTTGGCTCATCTAACCTAGGTCTATGGCATATCCTGAACACAGATTATTACAAAAATATGATTTCAAACAGCATACAAATGTAAGGGGACAGAGAAAAATAATAATTTGAATCTATCTGTCTCTCTAATGCGGGTTCCTAAACATCACGTTGTAATTCTAATTACCTTTTCTTGTCCCTTGTCAAATCTACCCCATACTGTGCTGGCTTAGCCGCCTCCAGCATCTTCACCATCTCCATCCAGCAAGGATACAACACCAGGAGAAGCAGGTCTTTTTTTACAAATCTGAAAAAAATACATTTGTATTTTAGATGTAATTTCTTGTCACGGGACATTATGTAAATGCTATTATCCATGGTGCTTACGACAAACATTTACACTTGGGTCTCTTTGAGAAAGACATTACTAAATCTCAACAAAGAATTTGCCATGCTTACAATTTGCCTATGCTTATGTATACTGTAACACAGCAGGGAGGGGGTTAAAGCCTCCATGAGTGGAAAACATGTGTGGAATGCACATTTGTTTAGTTTAATTGTTTTGGTTGATTGTTTCTTTGATTTGTTAATTGTTTTATTATTAATTATCCCCTGCACCTGGTAGCTATTGTTAAATTAAAACCAGGTGCAGGGTATTTAAGAGAGGCAGCTAGTCTGCTCAAGGCTGCTGAGGAGAAGGAGGCAGAAAGGTGTGCTCTGCTTCCTGGCAGTCATGAGCTAAAAAGTAAGTGCTGTATAAAACCAGTGTGTTTTGTAAGGACGGGGAAACAGTGTAGATGTCCCGTGTTAGCCAGGGTGTTCCTGTGTGTTAGTTAGTGCTCGTACCGAGCTAGGTGTTTATTTTGTGTGTTTTGTTTAATTTTTGTGTTGATTAAAAATAGCGCACCAGCGCTTAAAATCCATTTCTGTGTGCCGGGTCTATTTTTAAAGGGGCAACGAACCCGAGTGGGTGAAGATCTTTTACATTTGGTGTCAGAAAGTGTGGGCGCCCCTACGACCCAGGCAGATTAATAGAAAGGCCGCTGCTCAGAAGGAGCAGCTGGAGAGATGGGAGAGAGAGATGGGGTTGGCACCGCAGAAGAGACAGGAGCGGGAGCCAACCGAATTGGAGCGGTTACTCCGCAGTCTCCAGAGCCCAGAGGGGAGGAGCCGACGCTTCCAGAGCCCAGAGGGGAGATGCCGCCGCTTCCAGAGCCCAGAGGGGAGGAGCCGCCGCTTCCAGAGCCCAGAGGGGAGGAGCCGCCGCTTCCAGAGCCCAGAGGGGAGGAGCCGCCGCTTCCAGAGCCCAGAGGGGAGGAGCCGCCGCTTCCAGAGCCCAGAGGGGAGGAGCCGCCGCTTCCAGAGCCCAGAGGGGAGGAGCCGCCGCTTTCAGAGCCCAGAGGGGAGGAGCCACTGTTGCCAGAGTCACCGGTGGAAGTCAAGGGGGAGGATGTGCCGCCTCCCCTGCAAGCCAGTCCGGCGTTGCCGAGGGAGGTCCCTTGTCCCGGCAGCGTGGACACCTGGCCGGAATGCCCAGACCTCCCTCCGCTTGACCTGGCTCCCAGGTCGCAGTACAGCCAGGCACAGTCGCCTGCCTGGTCCCTTGCTTCACTCCCCCTGGAATCCCAGACGTCGCTGCGCAGGATGAAGACGTCACTGCGCAAAAGGCAGACGTCGCTGGCGCTCCCCCTGCTGATTGCTCCATTCCGCCTACCTACTGCTCCGCTCCCCCTGAGATTCAAGACGTCGCTGCGCCGGTCCACAGCCACGCGCCTCTGCCTGCCAGTCCTAGCTCCCGGTCACCGGCCTGCGCTGTGGTCGCCCTGGACAAGCCGTCTGGGTCCCTCCTCGTCGGTCCTAGGTCCATCCCTGGAAACGCCGGAGGGACCAACCCACCCTCAAGCCCGCCCGTGGAAGAGGGCGACAATTGACATTGCTGGACTTGAGGGTGGGTGGTCATTTAAGGGTGGAGGGAGGTGGCCGTCGAGTGGCCGGTGTCTTGAAAAGACAAGGGGGGGGGGAAGTGTAACACAGCAGGGAGGGGGTTAAAGCCTCCATGAGTGGAAAACATGTGTGGAATGCACATTTGTTTAGTTTAATTGTTTTGGTTGATTGTTTCTTTGATTTGTTAATTGTTTTATTATTAATTATCCCCTGCACCTGGTAGCTATTGTTAAATTAAAACCAGGTGCAGGGTATTTAAGAGAGGCAGCTAGTCTGCTCAAGGCTGCTGAGGAGAAGGAGGCAGAAAGGTGTGCTCTGCTTCCTGGCAGTCATGAGCTAAAAAGTAAGTGCTGTATAAAACCAGTGTGTTTTGTAAGGACGGGGAAACAGTGTAGCTGTCCCGTGTTAGCCAGGGTGTTCCTGTGTGTTAGTTAGTGCTCGTACCGAGCTAGGTGTTTATTTTGTGTGTTTTGTTTAATTTTTGTGTTGATTAAAAATAGCGCACCAGCGCTTAAAATCCATTTCTGTGTGCCGGGTCTATTTTTAAAGGGGCAACGAACCCGAGTGGGTGAAGATCTTTTACAATACATATACATCTCCTGCCACGTAAACTCTAAACGATGAACATGACATATCAACAGTATGTACAGGATAGAATAAGAATTAGCAATGAAATGTTTAATCACAGTCTGATGAGGGATTATCCAGATGTATGTAAAACTGTGTGACATTCACAATCTTGTATATTATCATTAATGTATACTCTATAATGTTGATGCTAAGTTTCCTGTCAATTGGATAAACAGTTTGTAACAAATTGTGTGTGTGTGTGTACAGCCACCTCCACTTCATCCCCTTCGCAATGGATTTCATCCCCAGCTGGGGATAACAGAGCTGGTATAAAATTCCAACTGTAGTCTCCCTTGGAGCACCAGACAGTGGCATGAATAAAGAGATTAGAAATTGCCCGCTTAGAGGGTATAAACTATCTCTTTAAAGTTTAAAATTACCAGCTTTTAGTGGTTGGTGTCCAGTCGTCATTTTTTACAGTTTCTTCGTTTCACTTTTCCTTTTGTTCAGTCATCCTGGTGCAATATATATATATATATATATATATATATATATATATATATATATATATATATATATATATATAAAATAAAGAGCTAGTTATAACTTTTAAATGAATCTTAACCTCAAAAACACTATCAGGGGGTCCTCGAGTGGCTCACCTGGTAAAAGCGTGGTTGTGTGGTCATACAGCACAGGTTCGCGTCCTGGCTGTGCAAAGTTGTCGGTCTTCGCTGTGAATTCCAAAGGGAGCGTAACATTGGCTCTGGCACTCCCGTGGGTTAGGGAAGCAAAAACAAAAGGGACTGTTTCTCCTCATTGCGCTACAGTGAACCCTGCTGGCCAGGCGCCCTGTGAGCTCAAAAGCGGACACCTGCAGGGCTGGCCTTTGTCCTCCAGAGGTCAGTAGCTCGCTGACATCCGCTCTCGAGTTCCTGGGTGTAAAAGAGGATAATAGTTTGGTTGTGGGATCGGAGGACGCCCACTGAACCTTTGGATCTCCTGAGCTGTGTAAGGAATTGCTGCGATGAGGAGAAAAAATAATTGGACATTCCAAATTGGGGAGAAAATCGGGGGTAAAATAATTGGGCACACTAAATGTATATATACATAACTTCACGTCTGTCCCCAGGCAGGACGATTGAGATATTCGGTAAAGAAACAATGCTATAATTAATCCCTGTAATTACGCCAATTACAGATGTTTCTTTTGCTCCTAAATTATATTGGGATGGTCAGTAAATCATTTGCTGACAATTGCATCATTCACAGAAGGTGTGCGGCAGGTGTGGGATTAATTGGGCCTATTTATATCCCCATCGCTCACAACTTCTTAATTTCATTTTCAGAAATTGTAAAACAGTTTGTGTTAACTCTATAGACACCAGCCCCCTATATACCAACTAAAGTCCATTTATATTAAATATTTAAGTACGAGCATCCCAGGGAGAAAACTAGAATAGCAAATGAGCAAGTGTGCTCAGGTCAGCGCTTTGTGGTAACTGCAGGTATTTGCATCACACTGCTGAATGACCAATAGCCACCCAGTACTGTACATTGCAAATGGGCTGTTTCATCTGAGCTCAACTGTGTTAACCCTGACCTAGTCGAGGTTAGTGAACCCTGTTGTTCTGATTATCAACATAATGTCAATAAATCTTACAACACTGCATCACACACTTAAAGCAGTTTTTGGCAAAAACACCCACCACCACTGTCAAGTGCATAGGAAAAACAACCATAGTTTAACTGCAGTGGAGAAGATTGGATTTAAATAATTGCAAAATACTGCATGTTTGTATATTGAAATAATGAACATGTTAATGATTATTAAAAATACCAATTGTAGTTGTTTTTTTTCAGACAAACATAAAACTGTAGGCCACACTTTAGTTCGAGGACCAATTTATAAAACATCTACAATTTAAAGGTTTTGACAATTCTTATCCAGGAATACGGTTTTTACGAAAAACAAAATGTTTACATTACTAGTATCAAGCCTCGTGTCATACTATTAAGTAATTAAAAGACATTATAAATCCCTTTGTAACACTGCATTGCTACAACCTGTTATTACTATTTATGCAATAATACATTTCGAGATGCTTTATGTAAAAACTGCAGGATCTATTCAGTTGTTCTAAACTGGGTTAAAGTAAGGAATAAGGAAGATGACCATATAGCACGTGTGCAGTATTTAGACAGATCTGCTACAGTCCTCATTAAATGCACCTGCATTTTAAAACTGTTGTTAAAATGCATTTCCACTCCACGTACGACATGCTTCCGTTTTCCCGTGTGCTACTATGCTTTCAAATCTGAACACAAAAATATATACAAGTGCTTATCTGGTTCCTAGTAGCTGATTGATCTCAAAACCTGGTCAGGTCTGGTCTTAAAGGATCCCAGTGATTCAGCATCAACAACATGTCTCGGTAACCCATTCCATACCATCACCAACCTCTGTGTAGTATGTCTCCACCAATTGGTGTCCTCTGGTCTGGTGTTAGTGCTGTGCTTTAAGTAGTGACTACAGTTACATTATTCCTGTAACAGATCTTCATAAGACCCGTCTGATTAATCTCTTCAGGGACGCATTATCTTTTTTGTAGTGCAGGGACCAGAAGCAAC
This sequence comes from Acipenser ruthenus, assembly GCF_902713425.1. Lineage (NCBI taxonomy): Eukaryota > Metazoa > Chordata > Actinopteri > Acipenseriformes > Acipenseridae > Acipenser > Acipenser ruthenus. The sequence continues at coordinate 48,054,679 of NC_081196.1, read as the reverse complement.
ATAGTATTCCAAGTATGGTCACTAAGTGCATTTTTAAACTTCTGTTTGACAAATTCAGAAATGGCAAATAAACCATAAAGCCTGTAAAAATGTGGATTTTCTTCTCTTGCCCAGCTTAATTCCAATAGAAATGTGTGAAATGTCCTTTCAAGAACAAGACTCTTCATTTACTTTTAAACAGCCAACCTTTAGTTAACATCCCCAGCAAAACCCTGTCAGCAAACAGTTTAAAGCGATATTTTCTAATGTATCATAATAGTCATTTATTTAAAACAAAACAAAATAGACAAGAACAACATTGCAGGCCTTTTGTAAGCTGTGCTGTTTCTTTAATATACATTTTCTTTCTACCAACCTTTTTTCCTTTGCCCGTTTCAGACCCCTCTTGCTTGGGGGCAGCAATAGCCACAGTCAGTGTGACCACAATCAGGCAGACAAGCAGCAGTGACCTCATCTTCATAGCTCAACACTGAGCCACAAGCAGGGTGCAGGGGGTTATATAACACCTTAGTTTAGGGCTCCTCTCAAAAGGTCAGAAACCTTACAAAACGTAGAGGTTATGGTACAATACTGGGTGGTAACATGTTTTTTTTTTTTATTTTAACAAAACTAGCAATTATACTAAAGAGAAAGTTCAGTACAAATTGCAGATATACAGCAGTTTACCTACTGCACAGAAACTACAACTAGGCTACAAGATGAGTTAACATACCTAGTTTTGGGGGATGAACAAATGTCTTTTCTGAACTGCAGTTGTATTTTCCTCTGAAACGGAAAACATTTTGGGGGTATGTCTGCACTTGTGAGATGTCTTGCTTAAGTGTCAAATGTCATATAATGTCCTTGGCAGAGGTCAAGGTAAAAAATGAGGATTACAATTTAGGAATATGCCTTTAATATACATGGTCATGTGCTTTCTTTTAGGAGTGAGACTTGACATGCCTGCCAATGAGACTGCTAAATTCTGATTTTGTTTTTGCTTTTCTTGACAGAGAGCCAAGACTTATATTTACTCTAGCTGTTTTACTAAAGCAACAGGTCCCATCACCTTGACTTGTGTTCGAGAGACGATCCCGGATAACACATCTGACCTAACTAAACAGCACATCATTAAAAATCAACTTTAAAAAGGGTAAAATCCTTTTTGTTTATATCTCACACATTTCTTGTAAGTCCTGTAATGTCCCTTATTTATGTAAGCAGCTTCAAGTGAAATTGTAATACCTTTTGAGATGTTTGTAATCATTCCGAGTGGCTCATGTTCCAATTACTCAATAACTATGTGCTAAGGTGCTTTGACCTGAGTTCAGAAGCTGCTCTTCTGTTCTATTTACCAGCTACAGTACAAGTGTGTTCAATTGTTAAAGTTCCTGATTGCACCACTAAATAAACCCGGTTTCAGTGGGTCTTAACATAATTGTCTATTTGGGACCCCATTGCACTGTCATCAGAATCGCTTCAGTGAATATGTTAATGATGGGGCAGGCGCTCTATAACAGGGCAAGACGAGGCAAGTCTTCAGAATACCATTTCATTGTAGTATTTTTTTACATTTTCCCTCCATTTATGCGCCACAGAATCTGGGGCAAACTCCTTTTGCGTTTGCACTTGCATTTGCACTGTGATCAGAATACAGCCCTAAGAGTTTAAGTTTATAGACAGTAACAGTTTAAGATGTTTCTGTTAATAAAAGGTTTTTAAAACATACTTTTCATGTATTTTCCTTGAGAAACTATATAAAATAGGTAGGAAATGAAAAAATGATTTAAATGAATGTTTTTTGTTTTTAAATCAAGTGATTTAATTATTGATTTAAATCAGTGACTTCAATCGACTTGATTTAAATCAGCCAACCCTGCAGTCAACACTCACATATCCGACCCTATAAAAATTTGACTTCAGTGACAGTTAAACGAGTGTGACACATATCTGATTATTTTATTTTGGCCCGTTCCAACCCTTGTCAGTTTTTTCAGGGAACACAAAAAAGATACAATGTCAAAAATACATAGCTGAAAGGACTGTGTTTTAAAATACGTAGGCTTCCATTTAGATGTACTGTAGTTGGTTTTGTTGGAACAGTACTATATTTTCAATAGAAGTATTTTAATTCAGAATGATATGATTCTGAAAATATCACTTGCCAAAAGAGATGACTGTGGACACGTGAACTGTAATACAGTACATACTTTGAAATCTGGTATGTATTGTAGCAGTACGTAAATTTCCCCATTAACGGCCCAACAGCAAAATGATATCAAAATGTTACCCATCAGGGCCGTTTCTAGCCTTTTGGGGGCCCTAAGCAGGATTTGATTTGGGGGCCTCCCTTCACTGTAGCCCACTCCACTTGGCACGACATCAAACCAACATAGGCTTAAGCCTACTGTCTTGTAAATGTTTGTATGAGCACACATATGTACGAGCAAACATACAATGAACAAATAAAGACGTAAAGAATAAAGAGGGACCTGTTAGCAGCAACATCATCTTTTATTAACAAAAGGCAGTGAAAACAAAGTCTGGAATAGGGTTGCCACCTTTGAGATATGAAAATACTGGACGCCCCATCCCCTCCTATTGTCTTCTTCTTCATTTGTCTCTGCCATTGTGACTAACGTTACAGTATGCTACTTAATAGTTTTCATTCAAAAGGCTGATGAATGATGCATGATTCCATGATGGCCCTGGGCATGACTCACTCACTAACAAAATCTGTAAATTATTTGAAAACTGATCACTGTGATTATTTATGAAAATCAATTTAAAAGAAAATATATTTATTTATTTATTTATTGCTAGGGGGGCCCCTAGCGGCAGGGGGCCCTAAGCAGTCGCTTATGTCGCTTATACCTAGAAACGGCACTGTTACCCATGCACAGAACTGCGTAAAAGGCAAAAAGCAATGCAATTTAGCAAAAGATTTTAAAAAAAACACCAGTTTCCACAATTATAACAGTATCCAAAGCCAGTATTTAAAATTGCAGAACATAGTGCTCGATAATGCCCTAATGTCACAGTTCACTTGCAAATGAAAATGCACAAAAGCAACTAAAGATCACAGATTTAAAAAGAAATATAAAAATGCATCACAGTATCTAAAACTGTTTAATGACTTTTACATTAGCGTAGCTTCTCGTTCACTTTGTTTTTGCTGCATTTTCGTCTTGTGAAATTGGAGGAAGTGCTGTGTAACTGCACAATAAAGACAGACTGATTTGGCATGGGAGAAAAAAAAAAGTGGGTTGTGACAGATAACAAGTACATTGTAACACTGAATAGATGGGCTTTGTATCAGAAAACTGGAGACGGAGTCGGAAATCATGTGTGACGGGTAAGTGCATTCAATTGTGACATTATTTACATACAGTATATATATATAAAATGGGGATTGATTTTATTCTTAATGCAGGGCGGTAAAACGCGACTAACCTGTATCTGGGTAACGGATAACCGAATGCTGACTGTATGTAGTTGGTGCTTTGGTTGGCAACAATGCATGTCTATATTGTCCCAATGGAGGATGATTATAGAGCATAATTTCTCAACAGCTGGTTGTTTTTGCTAATAGCGAGTTATAAATAAAAAGTAACTTGGAGCAGTGCATAGTTACAAGTATGGGGGCATTACTTTATTAATGCACGGCCTATTTTAAAGTGGGTGGGGCTAACCAAATCATTAAAAGTGGGTGGAGTTAACAAAATAATTTAAAGAGGTGGGGCTAACCAAATCATTTAAATGGGGCGGGGTTAGTGTCGACGCATAGGGGGGGCACGCCTGGTCACGTGCCCCCCCAGATTTCTGCCAGGCAGTGGCTTAAACAATGTGTTAGGATCGTTCACACTGAAACATGTGTAAGAAATTGCAATATTGTTATATTTTTCGCTTCCCATTATAGCGGGGCGGACGTGGCATGGGCGGCGCTGATTTTTCTTTTCGCTCACGGAAAGAACTTTTTATTTACCGCGTTGCTATCAACCAATGAGAATACATAAGCAAGCTGTACTTGCTCAACCCCAAACACAGATGCATGAAACATATAGGCTATGATTACTGTATATTATTATTATTATTATTATTATTTATTTCTTAGCAGACGCCCTTATCCAGGGCGACTTACAATTGTTACAACATATCACATTATACATTATTTCACAGTATACAGATATCACATTATTTTTACATACAATTACCCATTTATACAGTTGGGTTTTTACTGGAGCAATCTAGGTAATGTACCTTGCTCAAGGGTACAACAGCAGTGTCCCCCACTGGGGATTGAACCCACAACCCTCCGGTCAAAAGTCCAGAGCCCTAACCACTACTCCACACTGCTGCCCCTAGCCTAGCTACTACACATATAGATGTGGTAGAGGACATCTACTATGTAATGAGTAGCCTATGTATTTACATAGAATGCACTCGCCTCATGACATATCTTATTGCCAGCTGACCTCTCCAGCAGCCAGCCTACTAATAAGATTATCATTTTTCACGGATTGTGCAGCCAGCTTCATCAAGGGACGGTAACCAAGTCCATCCAGGTCTTGGAGATGGAGTGGTGGTAAATGTACAACCTGTTATTAATTGAATAACTAAAGAAATAAATCAGAATGAAAGCAGTTCTGGACGCTGCTGAGAGAAAACCGGCAAAACTGTTTCAATTCCTGAGTTCGGTTACCTACTTGTTTTCATTCTGATTATTTGTTTAGGCTACAACGTGTCCGTCAGCGAATGTCAGTGCAGTGTGATACCAAAAAAAATGAGTGGTTGGATTTGCTGTCAATCAACCCAAGTTTTTTGTTGGATCAGCTGTTTGTACATTTTTTTGTGTGTTTAAATGCGCTGTAGTCAATGTAGTTAATGCAACTGTGTGCACAAGTCCCTCCTCTCCCAAACCTCCAGAAGATTAGGTACCATCGGCAGTCCTGCGTCAGTCAAAGAGTAATTACATTAGTCAGGATTTGTGAAATTAAATAAAATGGTTTGCTTTGCTTTGAACACCAAATGTGAAATGAACAACCATAAGTACGAATGAAATTATATATAGTTATTTATTATCAAAATGTGAAATTTGATGCGCATGTTAAAAGTTCAAGTCCTTTGCTTCGTATTTCCTTTTTTGTTTTTAAACGGAAGTGTTCTGAACTGAATCTCTCTTTTTAACTATTTTGCACAACAGTGTATTTGGTGATTGGATCTTCTTTTTTTTTAAAAAAGTTCTTTATTTTTCGACAATAAAACGTCAATGCACTAATAAGAAATCAGGTTGCCAATTTCACCACTGTGACTATTCACCTTAAAAAAGTTACCATTGCCACCCTCTCCCGAAAAAAAATCCTGGCTACGCCACTGTTGCCAGGGTTTATTATTTAAAAATGCGCAGTTTATTTCAAACTTTCAAAACATAATAACATAACAAAGAGTGTCTAAGACCCTTCACCGTTATATTTGTTCTCGTGTGTGACTTTCACTTTTTCAGTCAGCGAAAATATGTGCTAAAACGGAGTGAATTTGAGCCCTGTTAAAATGGCAAAAATACAGCTACGTTTGGAGTTTTTCTACAACAAAAAAGCTAAACCTCCAACGCCAGAGACATCAACAGAAACCGAACCTGACTCTTCTGTAGTTCAGAATGTTACGAACAGCACAAGAGTGTGACGATCCTTCCATTTCAAACGCTCAGGTTAGTGCAGGTGTAGATGTCTGTCGATAAGAGACTCTTGCCTGTAAAGTGCTGTTTGCAGCTCTCTTGATTGTGACAATCTGGCGTAGAACTGTTTGTGATGAAATATCTGGTAATGTTAGAAAGCTAGCTTAATGTTTACATAAAAATGGTTAAAATCGGGCATCGGGTTTGAGCATTTTTTTTAAAATTTTTTGCGGGGGGGGGGGGGGGGGGGTGATGGGGGTGCTGTGCAATTGTTAATTCACGTTTTTATTAATACAGTGTCCCCTTCAGACATGTTAAAGGAGAGATTCGGAAATAACATTCAAAACTATGCGCGAGTAAATACAATCCTAACTCTTAACATCAAAAAAAAAAAAGAAAAAAGAAAAAAAATAACAATACTATATATATATATATATATATATATATATATATATATATATATATATATATATATATATATATATATAATTGCATGCCCCGGTATCTACGATATGGAGTCTTGCATGCCCCGGTAGTTGCAATATTGAGTCTTTCCATCCACCTCCGGTTGCTTCATTCCGGAGGTACATGCAATATATATATATATATATATATATATATATATATATATATATATATATATATATATATATATTTGCATGCCCCGGTAGCTAAATGCTTAGTTACGGCGCTGGGCAAAACCAAAGCCCATGGCCAGTATACAATATTTTTCTGTATGCATTATTTTCTGTTGAGCACTACTGACACCGTTGAAACGGTGAGTCTTAGGTCGCCTGCGGATACATTAGTCCATTCAATGCGTCTGAACCTGGTGTGTAATCCCAAGGTAACTGCTCACAGTTAACACGTTTTAATACGTTAATTCACGTTTTAAGTAATACACTGTCCCCTTCAGACATGTCTAAGGAGAAATTCGGAAATAACATACAAAACTATGCGCGAGTAAATACCATCCTAACTATTAACATCCAAAAAAAAAAAAAAAGAAAAAAAAATAACAATTATATATATCGCTACCAAGATTGTATTGAATTAACAAAACAAATAATAATAATTAACTGAGAGGTATTGGAAGAAAAAATACACCTATTTTGTTTATAACTTTTAGAATGTTTGTATGCTGTAGCTGCAATATTGAGTCTTTCCATCCACCTCCGGTTGCTTCATTCCGGAGATCCATGCAATTTATATATATATATATATATATATATATATATATATATATATATATATATATATATATATATATATATATATATAAATAATTGCATGCCCCGGTAGCTCCGATATAGAGTCTTGCATGCCCCGCTAGCTACGATATGGAGTCTTTCCATCCACCTCCGGTTGCTTCATTCCGGAGGTGCATGCAATATATATATATATATTTGCATACCCCGGTAGCTAAAAGCTTAGTTACGGCTCTGGGCAAAACCAACGCCCTTGGCCAGTATACAATATTTTTCTCTATGCATTCTTTTCTGTTGAGCACTCCTGACACCGTTGAAACGGTGAGTCTCAGGTCGCCTGCGGATACATAAGTCCAATCATTGCGTCTGAACCTGGTGTGCAATCCCAAGGTAACTGCTCACTTTTAACACGATTTAAGACATTAATTCACGTTTTAAGTAATACAGTGTCCCCTTCAGACATGTTAAAGGAGAGATTCGGAAATAACATTCAAACCTATGCGCGAGTAAATACCATCCTAACTCCTAACATCCAAAAAAAAAGAAAAAAGAAAAAAAAATAACAATAATTAATATATATATATATATATATATATATATATATATATATATATATATATATATATATATATATATATATATATATATATATATATATTTGCATGCCCCGGTAGCTAAAAGCTTAGTTACGGCTCTGGGCAAAACCAACGCCCTTGGCCAGTATACTACTATGCATTCGTATCTATGTGTATATGGTAGCTAGCGGTATACCGGCTCTTAAGATAGCTTGTGTTGGAGCAGCAGGACAAGCTCGCCATCCCGCCCGCTGCTTTCCTGCTCACCAAAACACAACGCACCCAGGGGAGAGATACCATGGTAAATAGGTAACCTATTTACCATGGTATCCCTCCCCTGCGGCGGCTGCTCTTGATCTCCGGCTGCTCTTGATCTCCGTGAACGCACCCGCTGTCACATTGAAGCGCTTGAAAACACAGCACAACATTCCCTAATAACACTTGCAATGCATTATGACTTCAAAGGTATGACTTTAAGTCTATGACATTATTATTTATTGATTTTATTTTGTTTTATTTCTTTGATCACCAACTGCCACGACAACACACTCGTTTTTTTTTTTATGCAGTACTCCTGACGAACTTCACCCATTGACCGCATCGTACCGGCTCTTAAGGTAGCTTGTGTTGGAGCAGCAGGACAAGCTCGCCATCCCGCCCGCTGCTTTCCTGCTCACCAAAACACAACGCACCCAGGGGAGAGATACCATGGTAAATAGGTAACCTATTTACCATGGTATCCCTCCCCTGCGGCGGCTGCTCTTGATCTCCGGCTGCTCTTGATCTCCGTGAACGCACCCGCTGTCACATTGAAGCGCTTGAAAACACAGCACAACATTCCCTAATAACACTTGCAATGCATTATGACTTCAAAGGTATGACTTTAAGTCTATGACATTATTATTTATTGATTTTATTTTGTTTTATTTCTTTGCTCACCAACTGCCACGACAACAACTCGTTTTTTTTTTTTTTATGCAGTACTCCTGACGAACTTCACCCATTGACCGCATCGTACCGGCTCTTAAGGTAGCTTGTGTTGGAGCAGCAGGACAAGCTCGCCATCCCGCCCGCTGCTTTCCTGCTCACCAAAACACAACGCACCCAGGGGAGAGATACCATGGTAAATAGGTAACCTATTTACCATGGTATCCCTCCCCTGCGGCGGCTGCTCTTGATCTCCGGCTGCTCTTGATCTCCGTGAACGCACCCGCTGTCACATTGAAGCGCTTGAAAACACAGCACAACATTCCCTAATAACACTTGCAATGCATTATGACTTCAAAGGTATGACTTTAAGTCTATGACATTATTATTTATTGATTTTATTTTGTTTTATTTCTTTGCTCACCAACTGCCACGACAACAACTCGTTTTTTTTTTTTTTATGCAGTACTCCTGACGAACTTCACCCATTGACCGCATCGTACCGGCTCTTAAGGTAGCTTGTGTTGGAGCAGCAGGACAAGCTCGCCATCCCGCCCGCTGCTTTCCTGCTCACCAAAACACAACGCACCCAGGGGAGAGATACCATGGTAAATAGGTAACCTATTTACCATGGTATCCCTCCCCTGCGGCGGCTGCTCTTGATCTCCGGCTGCTCTTGATCTCCGTGAACGCACCCGCTGTCACATTGAAGCGCTTGAAAACACAGCACAACATTCCCTAATAACACTTGCAATGCATTATGACTTCAAAGGTATGACTTTAAGTCTATGACATTATTATTTATTGATTTTATTTTGTTTTATTTCTTTGCTCACCAACTGCCACGACAACAACTCGTTTTTTTTTTTTTTTATGCAGTACTCCTGACGAACTTCACCCATTGCCCGCATCGTACCGGCTCTTAAGGTAGCTTGTGTTGGAGCAGCAGGACAAGCTCGCCATCCCGCCCGCTGCTTTCCTGCTCACCAAAACACAACGCACCCAGGGGAGAGATACCATGGTAAATAGGAAACCTATTTACCATGGTATCCCTCCCCTGCGGCGGCTGCTCTTCATCTCCGGCTGCTCTTGATCTCCGTGAACGCACCCGCTGTCACATTGAAGCGCTTGAAAACACAGCACAACATTCCCTAATAACACTTGCAATGCATTATGACTTCAAAGGTATGACTTTAAGTCTATGACATTATTATTTATTGATTTTATTTTGTTTTATTTCTTTGATCATCAACTGCCACGACAACACACTCGTTTTTTTTTTTTTATGCAGTACTCCTGACGAACTTCACCCATTGCCCGCATCGTACCGGCTCTTAAGGTAGCTTGTGTTGGAGCAGCAGGACAAGCTCGCCATCCCGCCCGCTGCTTTCCTGCTCACCAAAACACAACGCACCCAGGGGAGAGATACCATGGTAAATAGGTAACCTATACCATGGTCAATAGGTAACCTATTTACCATGGTATCCCTCCCCTGCGGCGGCTGCTCTTGATCTCCGTGAACGCACCCGCTGTCACATTGAAGCGCTTGAAAACACAGCACAACATTCCCTAATAACACTTGCAATGCATTATGACTTCAAAGGTATGACTTTAAGTCTATGACATTATTATTTATTGATTTTATTTTGTTTTATTTCTTTGATCACCAACTGCCACGACAACACACTCGTTTTTTTTTTTATGCAGTACTCCTGACGAACTTCACCCATTGCCCGCATCGTACCGGCTCTTAAGGTAGCTTGTGTTGGAGCAGCAGGACAAGCTCGCCATCCCGCCCGCTGCTTTCCTGCTCACCAAAACACAACGCACCCAGGGGAGAGATACCATGGTAAATAGGAAACCTATTTACCATGGTATCCCTCCCCTGCGGCGGCTGCTCTTCATCTCCGGCTGCTCTTGATCTCCGTGAACGCACCCGCTGTCACATTGAAGCGCTTGAAAACACAGCACAACATTCCCTAATAACACTTGCAATGCATTATGACTTCAAAGGTATGACTTTAAGTCTATGACATTATTATTTATTGATTTTATTTTGTTTTATTTCTTTGATCACCAACTGCCACGACAACACACTCGTTTTTTTTTTTATGCAGTACTCCTGACGAACTTCACCCATTGACCGCATCGTACCGGCTCTTAAGGTAGCTTGTGTTGGAGCAGCAGGACAAGCTCGCCATCCCGCCCGCTGCTTTCCTGCTCACCAAAACACAACGCACCCAGGGGAGAGATACCATGGTAAATAGGAAACCTATTTACCATGGTATCCCTCCCCTGCGGCGGCTGCTCTTCATCTCCGGCTGCTCTTGATCTCCGTGAACGCACCCGCTGTCACATTGAAGCGCTTGAAAACACAGCACAACATTCCCTAATAACACTTGCAATGCATTATGACTTCAAAGGTATGACTTTAAGTCTATGACATTATTATTTATTGATTTTATTTTGTTTTATTTCTTTGATCACCAACTGCCACGACAACACACTCGTTTTTTTTTTTATGCAGTACTCCTGACGAACTTCACCCATTGCCCGCATCGTACCGGCTCTTAAGGTAGCTTGTGTTGGAGCAGCAGGACAAGCTCGCCATCCCGCCCGCTGCTTTCCTGCTCACCAAAACACAACGCACCCAGGGGAGAGATACCATGGTAAATAGGAAACCTATTTACCATGGTATCCCTCCCCTGCGGCGGCTGCTCTTCATCTCCGGCTGCTCTTGATCTCCGTGAACGCACCCGCTGTCACATTGAAGCGCTTGAAAACACAGCACAACATTCCCTAATAACACTTGCAATGCATTATGACTTCAAAGGTATGACTTTAAGTCTATGACATTATTATTTATTGATTTTATTTTGTTTTATTTCTTTGATCATCAACTGCCACGACAACACACTCGTTTTTTTTTTTTTATGCAGTACTCCTGACGAACTTCACCCATTGCCCGCATCGTACCGGCTCTTAAGGTAGCTTGTGTTGGAGCAGCAGGACAAGCTCGCCATCCCGCCCGCTGCTTTCCTGCTCACCAAAACACAACGCACCCAGGGGAGAGATACCATGGTAAATAGGTAACCTATACCATGGTCAATAGGTAACCTATTTACCATGGTATCCCTCCCCTGCGGCGGCTGCTCTTGATCTCCGTGAACGCACCCGCTGTCACATTGAAGCGCTTGAAAACACAGCACAACATTCCCTAATAACACTTGCAATGCATTATGACTTCAAAGGTATGACTTTAAGTCTATGACATTATTATTTATTGATTTTATTTTGTTTTATTTCTTTGATCACCAACTGCCACGACAACACACTCGTTTTTTTTTTTATGCAGTACTCCTGACGAACTTCACCCATTGCCCGCATCGTACCGGCTCTTAAGGTAGCTTGTGTTGGAGCAGCAGGACAAGCTCGCCATCCCGCCCGCTGCTTTCCTGCTCACCAAAACACAACGCACCCAGGGGAGAGATACCATGGTAAATAGGAAACCTAAATAGGAAACCTATTTACCATGGTATCCCTCCCCTGCGGCGGCTGCTCTTCATCTCCGGCTGCTCTTGATCTCCGTGAACGCACCCGCTGTCACATTGAAGCGCTTGAAAACACAGCACAACATTCCCTAATAACACTTGCAATGCATTATGACTTCAAAGGTATGACTTTAAGTCTATGACATTATTATTTATTGATTTTATTTTGTTTTATTTCTTTGATCATCAACTGCCACGACAACACACTCGTTTTTTTTTTTTTATGCAGTACTCCTGACGAACTTCACCCATTGCCCGCATCGTACCGGCTCTTAAGGTAGCTTGTGTTGGAGCAGCAGGACAAGCTCGCCATCCCGCCCGCTGCTTTCCTGCTCACCAAAACACAACGCACCCAGGGGAGAGATACCATGGTAAATAGGTAACCTATACCATGGTCAATAGGTAACCTATTTACCATGGTATCCCTCCCCTGCGGCGGCTGCTCTTGATCTCCGTGAACGCACCCGCTGTCACATTGAAGCGCTTGAAAACACAGCACAACATTCCCTAATAACACTTGCAATGCATTATGACTTCAAAGGTATGACTTTAAGTCTATGACATTATTATTTATTGATTTTATTTTGTTTTATTTCTTTGATCACCAACTGCCACGACAACACACTCGTTTTTTTTTTTATGCAGTACTCCTGACGAACTTCACCCATTGCCCGCATCGTACCGGCTCTTAAGGTAGCTTGTGTTGGAGCAGCAGGACAAGCTCGCCATCCCGCCCGCTGCTTTCCTGCTCACCAAAACACAACGCACCCAGGGGAGAGATACCATGGTAAATAGGAAACCTAAATAGGAAACCTATTTACCATGGTATCCCTCCCCTGCGGCGGCTGCTCTTCATCTCCGGCTGCTCTTGATCTCCGTGAACGCACCCGCTGTCACATTGAAGCGCTTGAAAACACAGCACAACATTCCCTAATAACACTTGCAATGCATTATGACTTCAAAGGTATGACTTTAAGTCTATGACATTATTATTTATTGATTTTATTTTGTTTTATTTCTTTGATCATCAACTGCCACGACAACACACTCGTTTTTTTTTTTTTTATGCAGTACTCCTGACGAACTTCACCCATTGCCCGCATCGTACCGGCTCTTAAGGTAGCTTGTGTTGGAGCAGCAGGACAAGCTCGCCATCCCGCCCGCTGCTTTCCTGCTCACCAAAACACAACGCACCCAGGGGAGAGATACCATGGTAAATAGGAAACCTATTTACCATGGTATCCCTCCCCTGCGGCGGCTGCTCTTCATCTCCGGCTGCTCTTGATCTCCGTGAACGCACCCGCTGTCACATTGAAGCGCTTGAAAACACAGCACAACATTCCCTAATAACACTTGCAATGCATTATGACTTAAAAGGTATGACTTTAAGTCTATGACATTATTATTTATTGATTGTATTTTGTTTTATTTCTTTTATCACCAACTGCCACGACAACACACTCGTTTTTTTCTTTTATGCAGTACTCCTGACGAACTTCACCCATTGACCGCATCGTACCGGCTCTTAAGGTAGCTTGTGTTGTAGCAGCAGGACAAGCTCGCCATCCCGCCCGCTGCTTTCCTGCTCACCAAAACACAACGCACCCAGGGGAGAGATACCATGGTAAATAGGAAACCTATTTACCATGGTATCCCTCCCCTGCGGCGGCTGCTCTTCATCTCCGGCTGCTCTTGATCTCCGTGAACGCACCCGCTGTCACATTGAAGCGCTTGAAAACACAGCACAACATTCCCTAATAACACTTGCAATGCATTATGACTTCAAAGGTATGACTTTAAGTCTATGACATTATTATTTATTGATTTTATTTTGTTTTATTTCTTTGATCACCAACTGCCACGACAACACACTCGTGTTTTTTTTTTTTTATGCAGTACTCCTGACGAACTTCACCCATTGACCGCATCGTACCGGCTCTTAAGATAGCTTGTGTTGGAGCAGCAGGACAAGCTCGCCATCCCGCCCGCTGCTTTTCTGCTCACCAAAACACAACGCACCCAGGGGAGAGATACCATGGTAAATAGGTAACCTATTTACCATGGTATCCCTCCCCTGCGGCGGCTGCTCTTCATCTCCGGCTGCTCTTGATCTCCGTGAACGCACCCGCTGTCACATTGAAGCGCTTGAAAACACAGCACAACATTCCCTAATAACACTTGCAATGCATTATGACTTCAAAGGTATGACTTTAAGTCTATGACATTATTATTTATTGATTTTATTTTGTTTTATTTCTTTGCTCACCAACTGCCACGACAACAACTCGTTTTTTTTTTTTTTATGCAGTACTCCTGACGAACTTCACCCATTGACCGCATCGTACCGGCTCTTAAGGTAGCTTGTGTTGGAGCAGCAGGACAAGCTCGCCATCCCGCCCGCTGCTTTCCTGCTCACCAAAACACAACGCACCCAGGGGAGAGATACCATGGTAAATAGGAAACCTATTTACCATGGTATCCCTCCCCTGCGGCGGCTGCTCTTCATCTCCGGCTGCTCTTGATCTCCGTGAACGCACCCGCTGTCACATTGAAGCGCTTGAAAACACAGCACAACATTCCCTAATAACACTTGCAATGCATTATGACTTCAAAGGTATGACTTTAAGTCTATGACATTATTATTTATTGATTTTATTTTGTTTTATTTCTTTGCTCACCAACTGCCACGACAACAACTCGTTTTTTTTTTTTTTTATGCAGTACTCCTGACGAACTTCACCCATTGACCGCATCGTACCGGCTCTTAAGGTAGCTTGTGTTGGAGCAGCAGGACAAGCTCGCCATCCCGCCCGCTGCTTTCCTGCTCACCAAAACACAACGCACCCAGGGGAGAGTTACCATGGTATCCCTCCCCTGCGGCGGCTGCTCTTCATCTCCGGCTGCTCTTGATCTCCGTGAACGCACCCGCTGTCACATTGAAGCGCTTGAAAACACAGCACAACATTCCCTAATAACACTTGCAATGCATTATGACTTCAAAGGTATGACTTTAAGTCTATGACATTATTATTTATTGATTTTATTTTGTTTTATTTCTTTGATCACCAACTGCCACGACAACACACTCGTTTTTTTTTTTATGCAGTACTCCTGACGAACTTCACCCATTGCCCGCATCGTACCGGCTCTTAAGGTAGCTTGTGTTGGAGCAGCAGGACAAGCTCGCCATCCCGCCCGCTGCTTTCCTGCTCACCAAAACACAACGCACCCAGGGGAGAGATACCATGGTAAATAGGAAACCTATTTACCATGGTATCCCTCCCCTGCGGCGGCTGCTCTTCATCTCCGGCTGCTCTTGATCTCCGTGAACGCACCCGCTGTCACATTGAAGCGCTTGAAAACACAGCACAACATTCCCTAATAACACTTGCAATGCATTATGACTTCAAAGGTATGACTTTAAGTCTATGACATTATTATTTATTGATTTTATTTTGTTTTATTTCTTTGATCATCAACTGCCACGACAACACACTCGTTTTTTTTTTTTATGCAGTACTCCTGACGAACTTCACCCATTGCCCGCATCGTACCGGCTCTTAAGGTAGCTTGTGTTGGAGCAGCAGGACAAGCTCGCCATCCCGCCCGCTGCTTTCCTGCTCACCAAAACACAACGCACCCAGGGGAGAGATACCATGGTAAATAGGTAACCTATACCATGGTCAATAGGTAACCTATTTACCATGGTATCCCTCCCCTGCGGCGGCTGCTCTTGATCTCCGTGAACGCACCCGCTGTCACATTGAAGCGCTTGAAAACACAGCACAACATTCCCTAATAACACTTGCAATGCATTATGACTTCAAAGGTATGACTTTAAGTCTATGACATTATTATTTATTGATTTTATTTTGTTTTATTTCTTTGATCATCAACTGCCACGACAACACACTCGTTTTTTTTTTTTTTATGCAGTACTCCTGACGAACTTCACCCATTGCCCGCATCGTACCGGCTCTTAAGGTAGCTTGTGTTGGAGCAGCAGGACAAGCTCGCCATCCCGCCCGCTGCTTTCCTGCTCACCAAAACACAACGCACCCAGGGGAGAGATACCATGGTAAATAGGTAACCTATTTACCATGGTATCCCTCCCCTGCGGCGGCTGCTCTTGATCTCCGTGAACGCACCCGCTGTCACATTGAAGCGCTTGAAAACACAGCACAACATTCCCTAATAACACTTGCAATGCATTATGACTTCAAAGGTATGACTTTAAGTCTATGACATTATTATTTATTGATTTTATTTTGTTTTATTTCTTTGATCATCAACTGCCACGACAACACACTCGTTTTTTTTTTTTTTATGCAGTACTCCTGACGAACTTCACCCATTGCCCGCATCGTACCGGCTCTTAAGGTAGCTTGTGTTGGAGCAGCAGGACAAGCTCGCCATCCCGCCCGCTGCTTTCCTGCTCACCAAAACACAACGCACCCAGGGGAGAGATACCATGGTAAATAGGAAACCTAAATAGGAAACCTATTTACCATGGTATCCCTCCCCTGCGGCGGCTGCTCTTCATCTCCGGCTGCTCTTGATCTCCGTGAACGCACCCGCTGTCACATTGAAGCGCTTGAAAACACAGCACAACATTCCCTAATAACACTTGCAATGCATTATGACTTCAAAGGTATGACTTTAAGTCTATGACATTATTATTTATTGATTTTATTTTGTTTTATTTCTTTGATCATCAACTGCCACGACAACACACTCGTTTTTTTTTTTTTTATGCAGTACTCCTGACGAACTTCACCCATTGCCCGCATCGTACCGGCTCTTAAGGTAGCTTGTGTTGGAGCAGCAGGACAAGCTCGCCATCCCGCCCGCTGCTTTCCTGCTCACCAAAACACAACGCACCCAGGGGAGAGATACCATGGTAAATAGGTAACCTATTTACCATGGTATCCCTCCCCTGCGGCGGCTGCTCTTGATCTCCGTGAACGCACCCGCTGTCACATTGAAGCGCTTGAAAACACAGCACAACATTCCCTAATAACACTTGCAATGCATTATGACTTAAAAGGTATGACTTTAAGTCTATGACATTATTATTTATTGATTGTATTTTGTTTTATTTCTTTTATCACCAACTGCCACGACAACACACTCGTTTTTTTCTTTTATGCAGTACTCCTGACGAACTTCACCCATTGACCGCATCGTACCGGCTCTTAAGGTAGCTTGTGTTGTAGCAGCAGGACAAGCTCGCCATCCCGCCCGCTGCTTTCCTGCTCACCAAAACACAACGCACCCAGGGGAGAGATACCATGGTAAATAGGAAACCTATTTACCATGGTATCCCTCCCCTGCGGCGGCTGCTCTTCATCTCCGGCTGCTCTTGATCTCCGTGAACGCACCCGCTGTCACATTGAAGCGCTTGAAAACACAGCACAACATTCCCTAATAACACTTGCAATGCATTATGACTTCAAAGGTATGACTTTAAGTCTATGACATTATTATTTATTGATTTTATTTTGTTTTATTTCTTTGATCACCAACTGCCACGACAACACACTCGTGTTTTTTTTTTTTTATGCAGTACTCCTGACGAACTTCACCCATTGACCGCATCGTACCGGCTCTTAAGGTAGCTTGTGTTGGAGCAGCAGGACAAGCTCGCCATCCCGCCCGCTGCTTTCCTGCTCACCAAAACACAACGCACCCAGGGGAGAGATACCATGGTAAATAGGAAACCTATTTACCATGGTATCCCTCCCCTGCGGCGGCTGCTCTTCATCTCCGGCTGCTCTTGATCTCCGTGAACGCACCCGCTGTCACATTGAAGCGCTTGAAAACACAGCACAACATTCCCTAATAACACTTGCAATGCATTATGACTTCAAAGGTATGACTTTAAGTCTATGACATTATTATTTATTGATTTTATTTTGTTTTATTTCTTTGATCATCAACTGCCACGACAACACACTCGTTTTTTTTTTTTATGCAGTACTCCTGACAAACTTCACCCATTGCCCGCATCGTACCGGCTCTTAAGGTAGCTTGTGTTGGAGCAGCAGGACAAGCTCGCCATCCCGCCCGCTGCTTTCCTGCTCACCAAAACACAACGCACCCAGGGGAGAGATACCATGGTAAATAGGTAACCTATACCATGGTCAATAGGTAACCTATTTACCATGGTATCCCTCCCCTGCGGCGGCTGCTCTTGATCTCCGTGAACGCACCCGCTGTCACATTGAAGCGCTTGAAAACACAGCACAACATTCCCTAATAACACTTGCAATGCATTATGACTTCAAAGGTATGACTTTAAGTCTATGACATTATTATTTATTGATTTTATTTTGTTTTATTTCTTTGATCACCAACTGCCACGACAACACACTCGTTTTTTTTTTTTATGCAGTACTCCTGACGAACTTCACCCATTGACCGCATCGTACCGGCTCTTAAGGTAGCTTGTGTTGGAGCAGCAGGACAAGCTCGCCATCCCGCCCGCTGCTTTCCTGCTCCCCAAAACACAACGCACCCAGGGGAGAGATACCATGGTAAATAGGTAACCTATTTACCATGGTATCCCTCCCCTGCGGCGGCTGCTCTTGATCTCCGGCTGCTCTTGATCTCCGTGAACGCACCCGCTGTCACATTGAAGCGCTTGAAAACACAGCACAACATTCCCTAATAACACTTGCAATGCATTATGACTTCAAAGGTATGACTTTAAGTCTATGACATTATTATTTATTGATTTTATTTTGTTTTATTTCTTTGATCACCAACTGCCACGACAACACACTCGTTTTTTTTTTATGCAGTACTCCTGACGAACTTCACCCATTGCCCGCATCGTACCGGCTCTTAAGGTAGCTTGTGTTGGAGCAGCAGGACAAGCTCGCCATCCCGCCCGCTGCTTTCCTGCTCACCAAAACACAACGCACCCAGGGGAGAGATACCATGGTAAATAGGAAACCTATTTACCATGGTATCCCTCCCCTGCGGCGGCTGCTCTTGATCTCCGGCTGCTCTTGATCTCCGTGAACGCACCCGCTGTCACATTGAAGCGCTTGAAAACACAGCACAACATTCCCTAATAACACTTGCAATGCATTATGACTTCAAAGGTATGACTTTAAGTCTATGACATTATTATTTATTGATTTTATTTTGTTTTATTTCTTTGATCACCAACTGCCACGACAACACACTCGTTTTTTTTTTTTATGCAGTACTCCTGACGAACTTCACCCATTGCCCGCATCGTACCGGCTCTTAAGGTAGCTTGTGTTGGAGCAGCAGGACAAGCTCGCCATCCCGCCCGCTGCTTTCCTGCTCACCAAAACACAACGCACCCAGGGGAGAGATACCATGGTAAATAGGAAACCTATTTACCATGGTATCCCTCCCCTGCGGCGGCTGCTCTTGATCTCCGGCTGCTCTTGATCTCCGTGAACGCACCCGCTGTCACATTGAAGCGCTTGAAAACACAGCACAACATTCCCTAATAACACTTGCAATGCATTATGACTTCAAAGGTATGACTTTAAGTCTATGACATTATTATTTATTGATTTTATTTTGTTTTATTTCTTTGATCACCAACTGCCACGACAACACACTCGTTTTTTTTTTTATGCAGTACTCCTGACGAACTTCACCCATTGCCCGCATCGTACCGGCTCTTAAGGTAGCTTGTGTTGGAGCAGCAGGACAAGCTCGCCATCCCGCCCGCTGCTTTCCTGCTCACCAAAACACAACGCACCCAGGGGAGAGATACCATGGTAAATAGGAAACCTATTTACCATGGTATCCCTCCCCTGCGGCGGCTGCTCTTCATCTCCGGCTGCTCTTGATCTCCGTGAACGCACCCGCTGTCACATTGAAGCGCTTGAAAACACAGCACAACATTCCCTAATAACACTTGCAATGCATTATGACTTCAAAGGTATGACTTTAAGTCTATGACATTATTATTTATTGATTTTATTTTGTTTTATTTCTTTGATCATCAACTGCCACGACAACACACTCGTTTTTTTTTTTTTTTATGCAGTACTCCTGACGAACTTCACCCATTGCCCGCATCGTACCGGCTCTTAAGGTAGCTTGTGTTTGAGCAGCAGGACAAGCTCGCCATCCCGCCCGCTGCTTTCCTGCTCACCAAAACACAACGCACCCAGGGGAGAGATACCATGGTAAATAGGTAACCTATTTACCATGGTATCCCTCCCCTGCGGCGGCTGCTCTTGATCTCCGTGAACGCACCCGCTGTCACATTGAAGCGCTTGAAAACACAGCACAACATTCCCTAATAACACTTGCAATGCATTATGACTTCAAAGGTATGACTTTAAGTCTATGACATTATTATTTATTGATTTTATTTTGTTTTATTTCTTTGATCACCAACTGCCACGACAACACACTCGTGTTTTTTTTTTTATGCAGTACTCCTGACGAACTTCACCCATTGACCGCATCGTACCGGCTCTTAAGGTAGCTTGTGTTGGAGCAGCAGGACAAGCTCGCCATCCCGCCCGCTGCTTTCCTGCTCACCAAAACACAACGCACCCAGGGGAGAGATACCATGGTAAATAGGTAACCTATTTACCATGGTATCCCTCCCCTGCGGCGGCTGCTCTTGATCTCCGGCTGCTCTTGATCTCCGTGAACGCACCCGCTGTCACATTGAAGCGCTTGAAAACACAGCACAACATTCCCTAATAACACTTTCAATGCATTATGACTTCAAAGGTATGACCTTTAGTCTATGACATTATTATTTATTGATTTTATTTTGTTTTATTTCTTTGATCACCAACTGCCACGACAACACACTCGTTTTTTTATGCAGTACACTCTTAGAAAAAAGGGTACAATATAGAACCCTAAAAGGTTCTATCTGCTGGTATAGATTTGGAACCATTTTGAAGTGCTATATGGAACCTTTTAAAATGGTTCTTTGGAAGAACCCTGCATTAGAGGTTTAATAAAGAACCACCATGGTTATTATATTAATGGTATAATACAGAACCATATTGGTTCCTCTGAAGAACCTTCTATTGAGGTTTAATATAGAACCATAAGAGTTACACTATTGAACCTTACAATTAACATTCTATGGAGGGTTGTTTGGTTCATCTGAGAAAAAACAAATGTATACCGTTAAGAGCTCTTCACATCCTTTAGAATCCCCCAACCTCAGAAGTGTAAGTGCTTTGATAAATCACTCAATTCAGGATGCCAACATTTTATTTATTAAACATTTATATAACAATTTATTGTTTTTACAGGTTAAACCATTAGAGTAGTTTCAGGTTTAGTTATATACAGTTTTACACCGTTTTATTCAACCTGTGTGTTTTTAATAATTAAACCATATTATTTACACAGTGAAAAAAAGGGTCTCGCAGCAAACTGGAAAATAAATCTATGCATCCCACAGATTTTCCTGAAACTTACACAAAATACATTTTCAAGAACATGTAATAGACCTTGAAAAAGCTGAGATAAAATGTATATTGAAACTGATGAACGTGGGTTTCTTTTTTCTTATTCATTTTTTGGTGGCACAAATTAGAAGAGCTACAGTACAGTATTTAGATCAGAGCTTATTATGAGTTTATGATATCTATAAATTAAGACTGAATGTTTATTAGTTTTTTGAGATCAAAACTTCTATTAAAAACAATTTACATTTGTTATAAACAATTAATTTTCTAATCAGCCATTTACATTTAAAATAAATACTTTTTTTATATGTACAATTACATTTTTATATCAAATATTCTGTTTTTGTAATCAAATTAAATAGTTGACACAATAAATTCATTTAATTTCAGATTAAATGTTAAAATGGCATTCCATCAGATCAATATAATTATTCCCCAAGTAAAAGTGCAGTTATTTGACTGTACATCTTTAACACTGGCAAAGGTACTTTGTCAGAGATACTCAGCTTCATGAAGTACCTTTCCATGAAAGTCAGACAATTTTTTAGAGCTTTAGGATACTCAATGCCCAAGGAAAAATAAAGAGAAAAAATACATTCAACAGCAAGGGTGATATCCATTCCTGGATAATCACTGAGTATCTCAATTCCATCAACACAAACAGAGATGTCATCTGCTGCCAATGGGCTTGTTGTTCCCTTGAAAACGAAAGTTGGCGTAGGTGATGGTGGTACCTGTATAGATTTTAAAATAATAATTAATAACTTTATTCAACAATAAATTATGTGAAATTGTACTTCAGCAGCATCTCACCATACCTACAAGCAGTGGCGGCTCGTGTGGTGGGGCTGCGGCTACTTTAAAGGGATTTCGTAATATTCCTCCCTTTAAAAACATTTTAACTGTCGGATCTCACTTAAAACAGCGAGGAACGTCTTAAACTCCTGTTAATTGCCTACAAGTCTCCCTCATAATTCATTAAGTACACATTTATGGCAAGCCAAATTAAGAGATACCTTTAAATATTTAACAGATATCTTTAAATATTTCAAAATATCCTTAAATCAGTTGAATATATCTTAAAATATTTTGAAATAATTAGAGATATCTTAACATATTTTAAGATATCTCAAAATGGTTTACAGATATCAGGAATTAATTTGGAGATATCTCAAACTCATTTTGAGATATCTCTAAATGATAATTTGACTTTGTATTTAACATTGAAAACATCAATTCAGTTAAGCTACATTTAAAAAGTAGAGCTCAATTAACTTACTTGGTCAACAACAAACAGATTTTCCCTCTCTCGAAACAAAGCTGGCAACAGCAACAATGCAGCATTCATTCTCAGTCCTACAAATAGGGTATCAGATCATATACAAAGTACAAAGCAAACGGAAGAATGTTGAGCAACCCTGGTCTGAGAGGTACAGGATCTTTGGCTTTGCATTCCACCAGTGCTCTCAGTTACATTCATGAATTCATTATTTGCTAAACTGCACAGATAAAGAATAGTTTAAATGATTTAAAGGTACCTAAAAAAAACACACACACGACTGTAGCTCTCCAGGACCAGGACTGACCACCACTGATACAAACGTTATTGTGGATTGGAGCAAAAAAATGTTAAGAACAGTATCAACAAAGTTTCTAAAAATCTGTTCATGCAGGTTTTTCACATTGGTTTTTATGCCCCTGTGAGAGTTAAATACCAGCTATCTTCCCCATGAAATATTATGCTCCAAGTGTATGAAATGAAGTTGCATCATTTTCTGTTTAATAGTTATTTATAGATCCTATTCTGAGATAGGTCAAAACAATTTGATGTACAATAAATATTTCTTATACATTACCATTTCCCTGTGTCTTATCTGAAGCATCTTCAATGTAGGACATCACAGTAGTTAGAAGATGCCCACTAGAAAGTCTAAAAATAGCATCTACCATTCTGGATAGGCCACTCATTAGGTTCCGTTCCAAGTTTACTCCAAAACGTAGTTCTACTTCGTGCAACAGCTAAAATACAGATGCTAAAGTTATTATTATATTTATTTATTTATCATATGCCTTTATCCAAGGCAATATACACAGCTGTAAAAAAGAGTTGAATACTTACAAATAATGTAGTAGTTAAAAAAATCAATAAATAAAACAAAATCAAACTAAACTGAATGCGAGCAGAAAGAAGTTGCATGGGAAAAACCAGGAGCAGTGGAGTTTTGTAAAAGCTGGAGCAGGTGGATTGCTGATGCAGAAAGGTCACCTAGGAGGACTAATTAAAGTGATTATACATGCTTATAACTAAAAATATTAATTTCTGATCAATCACCATAGTAGAATAAAAACTAGTACCTACCAGTTTAGGATGCTTTAGGAATGGAAACAGACCAAGGACTTCTTCAGTGGACTTCTTCTCCATCATTCTTTCCCGAGTGTGTACAGTTCTATTCATGCTGTCACATATGGCTTCAATGTTCGGCCTCAATTTCGTTATTTCTTTTCTTATGGAGTCCAAGTGTTTGGCAATACTATGCTCGTCTTCTCCTGGGAACTCCTCACTTTGCATCTGCAATATGTATCATAACGTTAAGTAATTCAATACTTATGATCAGGCATTTACTGCATGTATTCTCTGTGCTTTTCTTTACTCTGGAAAAATGCTAAAGATCAAGTACTCTCCATGAAAGCCAATTAGCTAATAAACTACACAATCGCATGTATGTACATATATAAAGTATGTAATTCTATTTCAATCTATTTCTGTCAATGCAGATCCAAGAGTTAGGCTTACAGATTCTCTTCTCTTTTTCATGAGCGGTTGCTGTTGCTCTGGTGCACGCTTCCTTCCTCGACCCACAGCACCAAACTTTTTTTCATGTCTTCTACAGTCTCCACTGAAATAAGTGTCTTTCTCTCTTTTTTGAATTTATTTCTCAGTATTTCAAGTAGAGTAGCCTGAAACAATGATAGAAAGTTAAACCTATGTCCATTATCTGGCTATAAAAAATACATATCAACTAGTAAAAATATATTTAACGCTGCATAATTTTGACAAATTAATGTTTATTCGACTATTTCTTTTATGAATATAACTACCAAATGTATACTCACATATCCAGTTTGGCTGTCATCCCTTAGAAATCTGTACTTACAGCACAAAGTACTTAGCACAGTACTGTACATTATGTGGTCTGGATACCTAAATATACAGATTAGAAAATAATATAGGCATATGAATTGTAAGTGAATTGTAAGAAAAATATATATTTGAGAAATAATGTCATGAAATACAGTTGCATTTTACAATTGCTTTAATTTACAAAAAAAACATGCTGAAAAGCATTATCAAAATGAATTTAATAAAACTTTTTCTCTTGAATAAAATATTGCTGTTATGATAGATTTAAAAAAAAATAGTAATCATTTTAAAAATGAATATGCTATTTTATGTTATGTAATTATTCTAAAATTGGTTGCCTATGTATCTAAAACAAACACCGAAATCTCAGTTCTTACAGCGTATATTTGCTGAGGTCATCAAACAGAGTCTGTATTAGAGCTGCACGAAGGGCAGATTTGTCTTTTGATTTGAAACCAATGTCCTTTCTATCAAGGGCCATCTGTACAACTGGAGGAAATATAGGCAATGTATAACATGCGGTCCAAACATGAACACTTGTTGAGGTTTGTGGCACTTCTCTGCATTCTACTGGTAGCACCTTCTCTGAAAAAATATGCTCATTTGCTTTTGTTCTATGAAAATACAAAAAACAACAAAAAAAAACAATATTTCATAATTTTAATCACCTGAAAATATCTAAAGACTTGATATTTAAACAGAGCCTTATAATATAACAGCCATATTAATTTTCTACACAGAAGTTTAAAACCATACATTCCCAGGCCTCATTTTCAGGAATTAAACTAGTGAAAATACTCTCTCTCTCTCTCTCTCTCTCTCTCTCTCTCTCTCTCTCTCTCTCTCTCTCTCTCTCTCTCTCTCTCTCTCTCTCTCTCTCTCTCTCTCTGTGTTTCCATAAAGTATGTACTCCCATAATATACATCTTTCTTACAATACAACATTACAATACAAAAAGCGTACTGGTAGTAGTAATTTATACTTTTCAAAGTGATTCCTGTATAGTATGTGGTATTTAAATGTAAATACTAAAACACAACAATAGACTAACATAATGTATAATATATTTGTCATTACATACATTTTAAGGTTCTCGAGAGCCTTTAAAAATTTGACTTGGTCCTTCATAGTTCGGAAGATCTTTCCAATCATATGTTCTGTCAGACCTAAAAGAGTCTCACCATCTATTTCTTCACCTAATGAACAAAAAAACATAACATTAATCAGAAAAATAAGCACCAATGTTAACCTGCCATTGTAATTAATATCACAGTTTTAAATGCAAGCAGTACCTTATACACAGTATGATGAGGTGCAATATATAAACATCCATCACTGTCTTCATAAGCATCTAGTGCATGGTAGTCAACTTCATTGCCAGGTGTTAATGTACACCACTCATGCAAAGCCTCTATTTTGAAGGCATGAAGGTGAGAATTAAATTCCAGAGCAAAATACAGTTTCCCACACAAAATCCATGTACACCTAAACTGAATGATATGCAAGATTTTGAAAAAAATGGGTAAATCCTCATGGACTACATCGACAATGAAGTAATCCTTGACTTCGTATTTCACGTGATCCACAGTTAGTTTCTTTACTTTCAGTATGGTTTCATCAGCTTCAAGTTCACTGGCTTGAATATTGCATTTTTCTAGAATAATGTCTTTCAAAGATGTAGATGATAGCTGAACAACACAAGACCCTTCTTGCTCATATGACTGATGCAAAGCATCTGCACAACAAAAATCCCAACACTGTCTTTGTTGATGTCTTTTTGCTAAAGTAAAGCAGATGTTCCGGAAGTTGCACACATTTCTTCCAAGCCGCTTAAAGTACTGGTGCTTTCCTTCAAAACGTAAGCACCAAAGTGATCAAAGTGGTCCAAATTCAGCTAGCAATCTGGGGTAGTGTACCAAGTAATGCAATTTTGGTATAAAATTACCAGGATACAGTCTATTAAATTCGCTGAGAAATTCTCCAATTAAAATCTGCAAATGTGAAAGTGACGACTTTTTCACAACAGGAGACATTACAAAGTCTACTATTTCACGAAACAGAAGGTAGTGCTGCCAGTGTTCATCTTCTGTTGGGACAAAATGGCCAATTAGAAATGGAAGAAATTTAAGAACCGTTAAACCTTAACGAAAGAATAAGTGTGAATGAGTACAATGACACACTAACATATTGTTTTAAATTTTTTCTAAGAGTGTATACAATATTTTTCTCTATGCATTCTTTTCTGTTGAGCACTCCTGACACTGTTGAAACGGTGAGTCTCAGGTCGCCTGCGGATACATAAGTCCAATCATTGCGTCTGAACCTGGTGTGTAATCCCAAGGTAACTGCTCACTTTTAACACGATTTAAGACGTTAATTCACGTTTTAAGTAATACAGTGTCCCCTTCAGACATGTTAAAGGAGAGATTCGGAAATAACATTCAAAACTATGCGCGAGTAAATACCATCCTAACTCCTAACATCCAAAAAAAAAAAAAGAAAAAAGAAAAAAAATAACAATAATTTATATATATATATATATATATATATATATATATATATATATATATATATATATATATATATATATATATATATAATTGCATGCCCCGGTAGCTCCGATATGGAGTCTTGCGTGCCCCGCTAGCTACGATATGGAGTCTTTCCATCCATCTCCGGTTGCTTCATCCCGGAGGTGCATGCAAGATATATATATATATATATATATATATATATATATATATATATATATATATATATATATATATATATATATATATATATATATTTGCATGCCCCGGTAGCTAAAAGCTTAGTTACGACTCTGGGCAAAACCAACGCCCTTGGCCAGTATACAATATTTTTCTCTATGCATTCTTTTCTGTTGAGCACTCCTGACACCGTTGAAAGGGTGAGTCTCAGGTCGCCTGCGGATACATAAGTCCAATCATTGCGTCTGAACCTGGTGTGTAATTCCAAGGTAACTGCTCACTTTTAACACGATTTAAGACGTTAATTCACGTTTTAAGTAAAACGTTTATATATATTTGCATGCCCCGGTAGCTAAAAGCTTAGTTACGGCTCTGGGCAAAACCAACGCCCTTGGCCAGTATACAATATTTTTCTCTAGCAATTTTTTCTGTTGAGCACTCCTGACACCGTTGAAACGGTGAGTCTCAGGTCGCCTGCGGATACATAAGTCCAATCATTGCGTCTGAACCTGGTGTGTAATTCCAAGGTAACTGCTCACTTTTAACACGATTTAAGACGTTAATTCACGTTTTAAGTAAAACGTTTATATATATTTGCATGCCCCGGTAGCTAAAAGCTTAGTTACGGCTCTGGGCAAAACCAACGCCCTTGGCCAGTATACTACTATGCATTCGTATCTAGCGGTATATGGTAGCTAGCGGTATACCGGCTCTTAAGGTAGCTTGTGTTGGAGCAGCAGGACAAGCTCGCCATCCCGCCCGCTGCTTTCCTGCTCACCAAAACACAACGCACCCAGGGGAGAGATACCATGGTAAATAGGTAACCTATTTACCATGGTATCCCTCCCCTGCGGCGGCTGCTCTTGATCTCCGGCTGCTCTTGATCTCCGTGAACGCACCCGCTGTCACATTGAAGCGCTTGAAAACACAGCACAACATTCCCTAATAACACTTGCAATGCATTATGACTTCAAAGGTATGACTTTAAGTCTATGACATTATTATTTATTGATTTTATTTTGTTTTATTTCTTTGATCACCAACTGCCACGACAACACACTCGTTTTTTTTTTTATGCAGTACTCCTGACGAACTTCACCCATTGACCGCATCGTACCGGCTCTTAAGGTAGCTTGTGTTGGAGCAGCAGGACAAGCTCGCCATCCCGCCCGCTGCTTTCCTGCTCCCCAAAACACAACGCACCCAGGGGAGAGATACCATGGTAAATAGGTAACCTATTTACCATGGTATCCCTCCCCTGCGGCGGCTGCTCTTGATCTCCGGCTGCTCTTGATCTCCGTGAACGCACCCGCTGTCACATTGAAGCGCTTGAAAACACAGCACAACATTCCCTAATAACACTTGCAATGCATTATGACTTCAAAGGTATGACTTTAAGTCTATGACATTATTATTTATTGATTTTATTTTGTTTTATTTCTTTGATCACCAACTGCCACGACAACACACTCGTTTTTTTTTTATGCAGTACTCCTGACGAACTTCACCCATTGACCGCATCGTACCGGCTCGGTAGCTTGTGTTGCAGCAGCAGGACAAGCGAGGTATGACACAGGCCCAGTTTTTGGGATGGAACCGCATAACAGTCTCGCGTTTTGATTGGTCCATGTCTGTCACATGAATATGTCGTCACACGAGTGGAAAAGCGTGCAGGCATTTTAACATTGTGATCAGATAGAGTGATCTGCTTTCCACAACCTTACCATTAAAATATAATGTGGTATTACACTGTACTGATATTACAAACTATGAGGAATTACTTTATATAAATTATCATGTTGTGCACGAATGTAGGAATTGGCTTTCTGTGGTGATGTACTTTTTTCTTTCAAGTAGCATATATCGATAATCGTTTTTGCGATATATTTTAATATAAAACATATACGCTATTGCAGTTTTGTTACAGGATACATTAGTTTATCTCTAATGTAATCACAGTTTTACATATAGACTGCCCCTGTTTTAATTTACGTCCCAAATTCTGGGCCGCTTTGCTTTTCAGATAATGTCCCAAATTCTGGGCCGCCTTGGTTTTTAGATAACGTCCCAAATTCTGGGCCGCCTTGGTTTTTAGATAACGTCCCAAATTCTGGGCCGCCTTGGTTTTTAGATAACGTCCCAAATTCTGGGCAGCCTTGGTTTTTAGATAACGTCCCAAATTCTGGGCCGCTTTGCATTTCCGAATTCAGCCCAGTTTTGAGGAATCAGCTGACAGCCGAGTTTCTAAGTCATGCATGCACAGTTTACCATAAACTGGATCGTGAATTTATTTGAGAGTAACCCTTAGTACATTAATCAAAGTTCATGTCTTTTTTACTCTCCCCAGAAATCTTTTTTTTTTTTTTAATGAAAAAAACAAAAATGTAAATGTTAAACGTATTTCTTATTACATGAAGAAACTACATTGCACTGAAATAGATACATGAAAATTAATTAAAGCAGCCGTTTTCCTTTATTAAAGGCTAATATTAAAACACATTTTTGGGAAGGAACATGGTATTCCGAAAAAAGGACATCTCATTTTCTTATGTAACGTCCATCAATATATTGTAGTGTTTCAGGTTCTTTTTGGACAGAAATGAGACTGCAACTGTGAGTAGATGAAGGCCGTTTATTTTGACAATAATTAAATAATCACAAAATAAAATCATAAAGTGATGGTAAGGAGACTGGGAGTCGAAAGTGAAAATAAATGCTTGTAGTAATTTTTCTTTTACCCTACCCTTCCCAGTCTTTTCCCCGCCCCTCTTGTGAGCAAAACCTGAACTCCAATTCCCCTCCACACACGTGTACCACCATGCAACCCCTGCATGCATACACCAACCATGCAACCCCTGCACGCATACACCCACCATGCAACCCCTGCACGCACACACCACCATGCAACCCCTGCACGCATACACCCACCATGCAACCCCTGCATGCATACACCCACCATGCAACCCCTGCACGCACACACCACCATGCAACCCCTGCACGCATACACCCACCATACAACCCCTGCACGCATACACCCACCATGCAACCCCTGCACGCACACACCACCATGCAACCCCTGCACGCATACACCCACCATGCAACCCCTGCATGCATACACCCACCATGCAACCCCTGCACGCACACACCACTATGCAACCCCTGCACGCATACACCCACCATACAACCCCTGCACGCATACACCCACCATGCAACCCCTGCACGCACACACCACCATGCAACCCCTGCACGCATACACCCACCATGCAACCCCTGCATGCATACACCCACCATGCAACCCCTGCACGCACACACCACTATGCAACCCCTGCACGCATACACCCACCATACAACCCCTGCACGCATACACCCACCTTAGCAATTCTTTGCAAAATATATTTTCGGGTATTCAGCCCCATTCATGTCTATGGCAGTGTTATAAAACACATTTTCAGGCATATCTCTCGAACCCGAGCACGTAGAACCACCATTCAAAGTGATATAGACTCAGGGGAGCACCCCAAACCACCCCCTAAAAAGGTGTGGTGGTTCACCCAAAAACTCATGTCATGACGAAAAAATTCACTTTGCCAAGCCGTCCTGGCATTTGAACCATAAAAATAGTGACTCCTTGTGCGGGGCCCCATGGGGCCCCAACGCAAAAAAAAAAATCAAGTTCCTAACCCCCACAGAACCCGAGATACGCCCTGTCAAAAATGTCCAAAAACTACCCTTTTCGGGGTCATATCTCCATGACCCCGGGGCCTAGAAACCGGGTTGAACTTCCTAGGGTCATGTCTGGGGGCCCTCTTTCACAGGGAGCCACCCGTTTTCAAATGCTACATTTTCAACAAATTTTCACATTTCCAATAGCTTTTGAGCTCCAGGTTGGCAAAAAAAGTCTAAACTGGTGTCCTTTCTAGCTGGGGACACGTTGCTTGGAGGGATCGACAGGGGCCCCGAGGTGGACCTCCATACCGATTTTCAAGTCTTGGGGACCCCCGGAACCCAAGATACAGCACCCTGAAAAATGTCTATGGGAAATCCCATTATAAAACCCCTTTGGGGCAACGGCCACCATCTGGCGGTGGGGTGGCGTTTGAACCCGTGGCTGATGTCTTTCTTTAGCTAAGACTCTTGTGTATGCAAAGAATGTCCTTCTGAGTTTGTTGGCCCAGGGGTCGTGGAGATACGGGTACGATAAGAGACCACCCCCTTCCCTATGGCAAATCCCATTATAAAAACACCATCGGGGTAAGGCTCAGCTAATGGCGGTCGTGGGTCTTACGAACTCGAAGGAACCCATTTTCTTTAGCTAAGATTGTTGTGCATCTAAAAAGAGTACAGAAGCACCAATTTAAGTCCATTCCAAGTGTTTTGTGATCACAGTATCAGCCTGAGTGTATCAGAGCACAGTTTTGCACCAAAAGCAAGGGGAGGCGAAAAAAAGCACTACATACCCTATTCTTTAAGATATCACTTTGCACTGCAAATTTGAGGAACGCAACCACTTAGCAACTTGCAAATTGGTACTGCAATTTAAAGGCCTGTAGTGCCTAACTGATTCAAGTGTTTTTGGAATGATTCTTGCAAAGACTGATTTATAAGAAAAAAGAGAGATTGACAAACAGCATTTTGCTTTATATGCAGAAACGGGCAACTACAAGAGGGTGTCAAACAAGCTGTGAATGTCCCAGGAGGCTACAGTGTATGAATCCAGATGCTCGCAGTACCTGTTCTTAGATGTCCGAAACCACTGTATCGCTGTATAACTGTATACCCTATAAATATAACTTTTTATTGTGTATTTGAGGAACACAACCAATTACAAACTTCATTTGAATTGCTGTGCTATCAGAATATCAGTGTATAACTTTGCTGGGTATTGCAGTGTATGCTGGGTATCAAAAGGTCTTCAAACTTTTACAAAAGGCCGTCAAAGTTACAAAAAATAGGTGTGCTCCTAACCTAATACTTGTCTTTTTAATTCTGTGCATCCAAATACTTGTAGTTAAAAGTTTTAAGAATTAAGCTTACTGTTTGTTGTTCTGTCCTAAACCAGCAGTTTGTCACCCAGACTTATTAAATAAACAGGGGGGGGGGTCATCAGATTATTCTCCATTTTATTGTAACTGAGGTACCGTTCAGTTGAGCGAAAATTGTAAAGGGGTACTCGAGCTGAAACCTCCAGATAGAAGGGCTACAGTTTCAAAAAAAGGTTGAAAACCCCTGACCTACAGTATAAATGATCAGGAATAGATAAGGGAAATGCTGACTAATACAATACAATAGGATTTATTTGAAGTTGTTGAAGGTCACTGGTCTCTTAAACCCAGAAGTTCTGATAAACCCCTATGCCTCACTATATATTGATGGACATTACATAAGGAAATGAGATGACCTTTTTTTTTTTTTTTGGTATACCATGTTCCTAAATGTTTTCTGAGGAGAGTAAAAAATACATTAACTTTGATTCATGTACTCTTAAATGAGTTAACTGTCCAGTTTATGGTAAACTGTGCATGCATGACTTAGAAACTCGGCTGTCAGCTAAGCAGAATAGCTCAAAAACTGGCCTGAATTCGAAAATGCAGAATTCGGAACGTTATCTGAAAACCAGAGCAGCCCAGAAATTGGGATGTTATCAAAGCGGCCCAGAATTTGGGACGTTATCTAAAAACCAAAGCGGACCAGAATTTGGGACGTTATCTAAAAACCAAAGCGGCCCAGAATTTGGGACGTTATCTGCAAACCAAATCGGCCCAGAATTTGGGACATTATCTGAAAAGCAAAGCAGCCCAGAATTTGCGACGTAAATGAAAACAGGGGCAGTCTATATGTAAAACTGTGATTACATTAGAGATAAACTAATGTATTCTGTAACAAAACTGCAATAGCGTATATGTTTTATATTAAAATATATCGCAAAAACGATTATCGATATATGCTACTTGAAAGAAAAAAGTACACCACCACAGAAAGCCAATTATGATAATTTATATAAAGTAATTCCTCATAGTTTGTAATATCAGTACAGTGTAATACCACATTATATTTTAATGGTAAGGTTGTGGAAAGCAGATCACTCTATCTGATCACAATGTTAAAAATGCCTGCACGCTTTTCCACTCGTGTGACGACATATTCATGTGACAGACATGGACCAATCAAAACGCGAGACTGTTATGCGGTTCCATCCCAAAAACCGGGCCTGTGTCATACCTCTTTTTTGTTCCTCCTCCTCCCCACCTCTGCTCCTTTCCATATCGCACTGTCCGCACAGGGCTCCCTCAGGGGGGGAAGTGAGTCTCACTCCCCCGGCTGTCCGGGTCGGCCTCTCGTCTCAACCACTGCCGCCCGGCTGTTCCTCGCCGGCCTGAGGGGACCCCCGGCCACATCCTATTCTTCTGCTGCTTATGCGCTAAGCCTTCCAGGCCTCAACCTTGCTGTCCCATCTCCTCTCTTCTATTTCAGGTCCAGGACCATTTCAGCCCCCTCATGCAGTAGGCCGTGCCTCCACCTGCCGAGCGGGCCCCGACCGGGGGGGGGGGGGTCTCTGTTTTCGTCTCTCCTAAACGGACACGAGACACTTTTTCCTAAGCTCTACACGCCGCCCAGCTGCCAGCTTAGCTGCCTGAGGATGCTGCACTGAGTTGCGAAGGATCTGTCCTTTTGTCCTGTTCGTCCCCTTCCTGTCTCTTGCTCCACTAAACGCCCAGCAGCCAGAGGATGCTGCCTGACCCGTCGGGAGCGAGAGTCAGTTTGTTGTATGTTATATGTCTAAACTTTGCTCTCTCTCTCACTTTTACGTCACCCAGCAGTCGGAGGATGCTGTCTGACCCGGCGGAAAGTGTTTATATCTAATCCTTTGCTCTTCTCATGTCTCCCTCTCTACGTCTTCCAGCAGCCAGAGGATGCTGCCTGACCCGACGAGAAGGGAAAACTCCCCTGCACAACACAATACAACATAAATAAATAAATAAATACATACATTATGCTATCGCTGGCAAAAGGCTGTTTGAAATTTTTAACTACTAAAAGTAGAAAAAGCGCTGTCGACGAAGAAATGCCCCAGCAACAGCGGTTGCCCTCTCAACCAATCAGCTGCCATCGCAACCCACAGCGCGAGGCAGGTGTTCAACGTTTCTTCACAGGCGGTAGAGCTTTCTTCACTGAGAGGTGAGTAAAACCTTTTAATAACGCTAATTATCTTTATTTGTGTGAATGAATGAAAAAAATATAAACTAAAGACGTACAGACAGCTGTACAACATCCACGATTAAAATAAAAAAGGTTATTTTGCTTTTGTTAATGATGCGGGTCAATGATAGAATTTCTGAGGTAATTTTTTTTTTTTTTTTTTTTTTTTTTTTTACTAAACCTGATGACGATAATCAATTGGCCTGAACTGAGAGAGGAAAAAGGTAATACTTATGATACTTCTGGGAACTTTCTGACGTAAAATGTTTCATTAAGTCTATTGTTTAATGACGATTTCTAGGATACATGAGTATTAAGTATGAGGTAAATATATGATTTGCTTCTCTGCTACGATTTCTCGGGCGGTTCTGGTACGAAAATAATAAAACACAAATTACTGTATCTTTTTCTCTTGACTAAATGAGACTTTTTTTAACGACGTTCTTTTAAAACCATGGTGTTTAATATAATTTGTCACTCATGCAAACTGAAAACAATTTTATTTTAGTACTACTGTAAAAAAAAACAAAAAAACGTTAAAATACAGTACTGAATAATAATTCCTGGTAATTGTGTGACAAAGCATTAAGTATTGTAGTTTACGGTGTCAATATATGACAGCGTCTGAAAGGTGCGCATCACTTGAACAGTTGAGTAAGCGTTCCAGGCATGTAGACAAAGACGTAAACACACAAACAGATTTAATAAGAAAAAGAGTCACTACATATTATTTCTAACAGGGGTTTTCAATTACATGATAGAAAAAATCAATGTAATTCTGCATATGAAGTTAATTTGATGCATTGGTATTGGGAGACACAAGTACTGTACCTCTAATCAATCTGATCACTTTAGAGGAGGGGCAGTTTCAGTTGCCAACAAACAGCATATATCTTAAAGTGCAAAGGAAAAAAGTGAGTGATCCACAAATGTTTTCGGGAGTACTGTGAGCTTCAGGAAAAACTAAACACAATTTCAAGCCGTCCTTTTAACTAACAGACAAATATTCTTTCATGAAAAAAAAGGTTTTCTTTCAAAAACTATTTTACATAACTTTCTACTGTCAATTCAACTGCTGTAGAGAAACATATATATATATATATATATATAAAAAAAACCCAAAACCCTGTGCATATCCTGTTCATGTTACGAAGGTGAAATTTATCATATTTTAAAGCCTGGAGACTATTAATGCAAACTGCAAAGCGATACAACAAATTCCTAAAATTACCCTATTCACACTGTTAGAAATATGTGATATTAAAAGGACAAGAAGAATAGAAGTTATAGATATGAACACGTAGATGGGTTTATACCTTCATTGAGAGACATGCGTTTGGTTCACTGCTATTGAAGTTAATGCTGACACTGATGACACTGATGCTACAACTGGAGCTGGTAAGACTGGTGCTGCTACTTCCAAATATTTAACTAGAATTTATAATAGTATATGTATGTATAACATGTGTATTGTAGTTTATTTCCATTTGTATCCATCTTGAACAGAACCTTTAATTGGATAAATATGTAGGAGAAACCCATACGACGTTCAACACAATAATAAAACCTCAGGGCAAGATGCCCCTGCACAACACAATACAACATAAATAAATAAATAAATAAATAAATAAATACATAAATAAATACATTATGCTATCGCTGGCAAAAGGCTGTTTGAAATTTTTTAACTACTAAAAGTAGAAAAAGCGCTGTCGACGAAGAAATGCTCCAGCAACAGCGGTTGCCCTCTCAACCAATCAGCTGCCATCGCAACCCACAGCGCGAGGCAGGTGTTCAACGTTTCTTCACAGGCGGGAGAGCTTTCTTCACTGACAGGTGAGTAAAACCTTTTAATAACGCTAATTATCTTTATTTGTGTGAATGAATGAAAAAATATAAACTAAAGACGTACAGACAGCTCTACAACATCCACGAGTAAAATAAAAAAAAGGTTATTTTGCTTTTGTTAATGATGGGGTCAATGATAGAATTTCTGAGGTAATTTTTTTTAATTTTTTTTTTTTACTAAACTTGATGACGATAATCAATTGGGCTGAACTGAGAGAGGAAAAGGGTAATACTTATGATACTTCTGGGAACTTTCTGACGTAAAATGTTTCATTAAGTCTATTGTTTAATGACGATTTCTAGGATACATGAGTATTAAGTATGAGGTAAACATAAGATTTGCTTCACTGCTACGATTTCTCGGGCGGTTCTGGTACGAAAATAATAAAACACAAATTACTATCTTTTTCTCTTGATTAAATGAGACTTTTTTATCGACGTTCTTTTAAAACCATGGTGTTTAATATAATTTGTCACTCATGCAAACTGAAAACAATTTTATTTTAGTACTACTGTAAAAAATAAAAAAATAAAAACTTTAAAATACAGTACTGAATAATAATTCCTGGTAATTGTGTGACAAAGCATTAAGTATTGTAGTTTACGGTGTCAATATATGACAGCGTCTGAAATGGTGCGCATCACTTGAACAGTTGAGTAAGCGTTCTTTCGCGGGCTAGGATGTAGGCTACACCGCCTTGCAGGTCCAGTGTGCCTAACAACAGAACATTAACATAACATTAAACACCAAATCCCAAATCACAAAGCGCACGCACACACGCAGTCCAGTGGCCACGCCTTCCTGCTCGCACACAACATTATAAACATAAACATTTGGCTGCCGAGAAAAGCTTAGCTATTTTTTTGTTCGTATGTCACCAGGCATGTAGACAAAGACGTAAACACACAAACAGATTTAATAAGAAAAAGAGGCACTACATATTATTTCTAACAGGGTTTTTCAATTACATGATAGAAAAAAATCAATGTAATTCTGCATATGAAGTTAATTTGATGCATTGGTATTGGGAGACACAAGTACTGTACCTCTAATCAATCTGATCACTTTAGAGGAGGGGCAGTTTCAGTTGCCAACAAACAGCATATATCTTAAAGTGCAAAGGAAAAAAGTGAGTGATCCACAAATGTTTTCGGGAGTACTGTAAGCTTCAGGAAAAACTAAACACAATTTCAAGCTGTCCTTTTAACTAACAGACAAATATTCTTTCATGAAAAAAAGGTTTTCTTTAAAAAACTATTTTACATAACTTTCTACTGTCAATTCAACTGCTGTAGAGAAACATATATATATATATATATATATATTAATTGGCTCACATAGCAGACTTTATTGACCATGTTGTTTGGTCAAGATGCATTATGCTGTATGATATTAAACAGCTGATCCTTTTGCTTGACTGGGCAAGGTGAGTATGGGCACATGTTCATACAA
Organism: Acipenser ruthenus; assembly: GCF_902713425.1. Taxonomy (NCBI): domain Eukaryota; kingdom Metazoa; phylum Chordata; class Actinopteri; order Acipenseriformes; family Acipenseridae; genus Acipenser; species Acipenser ruthenus. The sequence goes on along the minus strand of NC_081196.1, from coordinate 48,016,977 downwards.
TCCTTTGGCTCTAAGTCTGGGCAAGGTGGGGCTTGTTTTATCATGTCAAGCATGTGATCATTTTGCCTAGACATGGTCCATCTTACCAGTTTAATGTTACCTGGGGCTTAGCTAGGAATAGATTTTTACTGAGGAAAAAATCAAATTTTTGTCTAAAAAAAAAAAAAAAACCCTGTGCATATCCTGTTCATGTTACGAAGGTGAAATTTATCATATTTTAAAGCCTGGAGACTATTAATGCAAACTGCAAAGCGATACAACAAATTCCTAAAATTACCCTATTCACACTGTTAGAAATATGTGATATTAAAAGGACAAGAAGAATAGAAGTTATAGATATGAACACGTAGATGGGTTTATACCTTCATTGAGAGACATGCGTTTGGTTCACTGCTATTGAAGTTAATGCTGACACTGATGACACTGATGCTACAACTGGAGCTGGTAAGACTGGTGCTGCTACTTCTGGAACTGATGCTGACACTGCTGGGACTGGCAGGACTGGTGCTGCTACTGCTGGAACTGGTAAGACTGGTGCTCCTACTGCTGGAACTGGTAAGACTGGTGCTGCTACTGCTGGAACTGGTAAGACTGGTGCTGCTACTGCTGGAACTGGTAAGACTGGTGCTGCTGGGACTGGTAAGTGGTTCTGCTACTGCTGGGACTGGTAAGACTGGTGCTGCTACTGCTGAAACTGGTAAGACTGGTGCTGCTGGGACTGGTAAGACTGGTGCTGCTACTGCTGGGACTGGTAAGAGTGGTGCTTCTACTGCTGGAACTGGTAAGACTGGTGCTGCCACTGCTGGGACTGGTAAGACTGGTGCTGCCACTGCTGGGACTGGTGCTGCTACTGCTGGGACTGGTAAGACTGGTGCTGAAACTGGTAAGACCGGTGCTGACACTGCTGGGACTGGTAAGATTGCTGATACTAATGCTAAGACTGATCGGACTGCTGAGACTGTATGATGCCACAATTAAAAACTGATTTAGAAGACTTTACTTTAAATCAGGGTTTGCTAATCCTCCTATGGCCTGATCTATCGAAACGCTGTAACACTTCCTCCTGGGACATGTCCGCACATATTAGCAGGGCAAGGCCATTCAGTCTATTTTTACCCATACTGCTGCGAGACCAATCAAACATATCGAAACAATGCACTCAGTTAAACTCTTTGTCATCATGAACAGAGACCGTAAGAATCTGTTTGCTGCGGAAAACACGTACTGTCTATATGCTGTCAGAGAATATTTGTTTTTACACTTGGGGCGGGGCAAAAAACATGCAAGGATTTTTTTGTTTGTTTGTTTGAGAACCAAACTAATACACTTATCATATATCATCATGAACAAAGACAATGTTGCTTTAAATGTACATAAAACTACTTTAAACTGCTTCTGGTGTACAGAGGTCAAGGTTGAACGTGGCGCACTGTCCGTGTCTCATTCATGCTGGAACGTAGCTGCAGTTTACTTCAGTATCCAGTGCGTGGTTACCACTGAACAAGCTGTTTAAAGTTGCTGAAAATGATTAATAAATAAATAAATAAGTAAATAAATAAATCACCTGTATTAAAAACTTTGGATTTTTGTCTCTAACGAAAACATTCGGAATATATATATATATATATTTTTTGAACTGCTGTTGCCAAACAGTGAATTTATAAATAGAATTACCTCCAATTCTTCTAGCCCATGGCATCAAATACAATACATGAAAAGTATTAAAAACTAACAGCTATAAATTATTACATCAGGGGAGAGGGATGGTGTTGAAATTGAAGAATTAAGGGAATGGGAATATGCAAATAAAGATGATCACAATATAACGTAAGATGCTGCGTCAGCATTTTATTTTTAAAATACAGTGTAAGTGATTTATTTTTCTGTTTTTTATTTTTTTATTTTTTATTTTTTAAGGACCCTACAACTCCCACACGTGTCATTATCTGGGGAAACCCCTTCCATCTTGATACAAAAATTGGTCTGAGAATGAATGGACAACATTTACTTGCTGAGGAGGCTGTGTGGTCCAGTGGTTAAAGAAAAGGGTTCGTAACCAGGAAGTCCACGGTTCAAATCCCACCTCGGCAAACTGACTCATTGTGTGACCTTGAGCAAGCCACTTAACCTCCTTGTGCTCTGTCTTTCGGGTGAGACATAATTGTAAGTGACTCTGCAGCTGATGCATAGTTCACACTCCCTAGTCTCTGTAAGCCTTGGATAAAGGTGTCTGCTAAATAAACAAATAATAATAACCTGAGGCCCTCACCCAGAGATTTGGGCTTCTTTTTTCCTTGTATTTTGTGTACAATATCAAATACCCACAGAGAAAAAACAGCCTAATATTATATTGAGAAATGTATTTTGGGTACTCCAAAAAGATCAGAAAACTCCACCTAGTATAGTGGGAATAGTAAACTTTCTTTTGTCAGGCGCCAGGTCGGGAAAGCAATAAGGGTGTTGGTTCTGCTATAATAACCACAGGCTCAGGGATTACTATTTTTTTTTTTTCTTTTGAGCAGACACCCTTACCCAGGGCAACTTACAGTTGTATACAGCTATGCTGATGATAACCACCTGTTATCTGTCCCTAAAGCAAGGACATTCTTCTGCCTGGGTGTTATTAGCTACTTGCCTTACAGACATCAAGCATTGGATGTCACAGAATCTCCTAATGTTGAATTGAGATAAAACAGAGGTTATGCTAGTGGGCTCACAGAACCAACTAAAAGGAAATGTAGGATTACATGAGCACGACCCTTGCAGTCTCTCATCAAAATTTAAAGTCGAAATTAAGAGTTTGAGGGTAATCTTTGAGTCTGATCTATCATTTTAGACTCATACTAGGGAAGTTACTAAAGTATATTTTTACCATTTGAGAAATATAGCCAAACTTAGACCAACTCCCCAATAATGTTGTTGAAGCTGACATCCTGGGATTCTTCAAGAAGCTGCTTGATGAGATTCTGGGATCAATAAGCTACTAACAACAAACAAAAATAAGAAATAAATAATAAAAGAAACAACCTTCTTATGTTCTAATTATTTCTGTATCTGATGCCGAGAGAATAATACATGTCTTTGTTTCATCTAGAATTGATTATTGTAATGTACTTTTTTAAATGGTGATTTTGCTGTTAACTTATAAGGCCCTGAATGGATTAGCGCCTCATTATTTACAGGAGTTACTGACACCGTATCTTCCAAACCACACTCTGAAATCACAGGATGTGGGGCTGCTGGTTATTCCTAGGGTCAACAAAACAACACGGGAGGCAGGGCTTTTTTCTGGAATGCTCAGCCTTCGTTTATCAGGAAATCTGGGTCCATTACAGTTTTCAAGTCAAGACTAAAAACACACTTTTATAAAATGGCTCGCTTATCTTAGTGGGTTTTAATGTAACTTTAAAATTGGTGCTTTTGTATTGTGTATACTGTTTAAATCTGTATTTAAATGATTTTTTTCCTGCTATGTACTATACAGTGCTTTGCGATACTTTTGTATAAAAAGCGCTATATAAATGCAATAAATAAATAAATAAAAATAAATAAATGTGTTAATATTTTTTATAATACTTGTTTTATAAAATACTTGTGACTAAAGTTAGGTTTTTGCTTGTTTTGTTTGTAATTAAATTAATTACATTATGGATAATATATTATGATTAGTTATAATTAATATACTTATATATCTACCTGTCAAGAAATGTTGTCAGCCTTTCACTTATTTGTGTATTTGTTATTCTAAGGGTAATGAAACATATACAGACTGTTTTATTTGTATGCATTTATGTGTTATAATTAAAAGTATAACTCCTATACTGTATTTATTTATTTTATTGCTCTACCCGTAATAAAGGGTTTCTATAAAAAGTATTTATTTGTTTTTATTGATTTTGCAAACCAGTAATTCCTAGCATGTTATTTAACCAGACAAATTATGCAGACACGCAAGCAACCACCAAGAAAAGGTGTTAAAACCAATCCTCGCCCAGGACAACTGGAAGCTGCTAGAGACTGGAAAATGCTGGCAGATGTTGGTCAACGGCTTATTTTTCCACCTGAGATTGCCACCACTAACCTTCGACCAGATATTGTCTTGTGGTCTGGATCAGCACGCCTTGTTCACCTGGTAGAGTTAACAGTGCCATGGGAGGATGCTGTAGATGAGGCGTATGAGAGGAAGAAACTGCGGTATGCTCAACTAGCCACTGAAGCGGAACAGCGAGGATGGAGAGTTCGGGTTTACCCAGTGGAAGTGGGTTGTCGAGGATTTGTGGCACACTCTACAACCCGGTTTCTCAGAGACGTCGGATTCAGTGGCCAAGAGTTGCGTCGCACAGTGAAGAACTTATCTGAAGCAGCAGAGAGGAGCAGCAACTGGCTGTGGTTGAGACGGAAAGATTCTGGCTGGGGACAGGTAAGTAAGCTGGGCTGAGTTGAGTGGGGGACGGAGGGGGGTGAAGCTGGGACGCCAGAATCACCGTCGAGCCCTCTTGAGGTGTCGTGGGCTAGTCGACGAAACACTGAGGATGGAAGGTGCCCACTTGAAAACCCCAGAGATGTACCCTACTTAGCTCAATCCAGACGGTTGTCATGCTGATGCGCTGGGGAGGCCGCACTTTGGTTGATCCCCGGAGCCAGCATCGCAGCCGTTGTGTGTGCTGATGCGCCAGGGAGGCGAAATAAGCTGATCCCTGGAGCCAGCATTACACTTCAGCCATTAACACCAGACAGAAGGATATCTACATCATCATATGGAAGGAAACGTAAATGGAGGGAGACACATATGGATCACATTAGTTTACTGTAAAGCTACGTCTTAGTTGGTGCTTATCTTGGCGAGAGCCGAGTTCAAATCAGCATGAAGTTTTAACATCTACTCTCGTGTAATGGAAATCATTATATATATATATATATATATATATATATATATATATATATATATATATATATATATATATATAATATTATGCATGTAAGTTTGTAAATAAACATAATAGGTTCCAAGTAGAACCTTGAGGTTCTTAAAAGATCCTTATTTGTAAGGTTCCTCATGGAACCCTAGTAAAAAGGTTCTTCGAAGCACCTTAAAAGCTTCCTCCACAGTATCAACCCCAGATTTAGAGTGTATGCGCGAGTAAATACCATCCTAACTATTAAGGGAATGGGAATATGCCTCTCCATCATATATATATATATATATATATATATATATATATATATATATATATATATATATATATATATATATATATATATATAATTGCATGCCCCGGTATCTACGATATGGAGACTTGCATGCCCCGGTAGCTGCAATATTGAGTCTTTCCATCCACCTCCGGTTGCTTCATTCCGGAGGTCCATGCAATTTATATATATATATATATATATATATATATATATATATATATATATATATATATATATATATATATATATATGATTTCCATTACACAAGAGTAGATGTTAAAACTTCATGCTGATTTGAACTCGGCTCTCGCCAAGATAAGCACCAACTAAGTCGTAGCTTTACAGTAAACTAATGTGATCCATATGTGTCTCCATCCATTTACGTTTCCTTCTGTCTGGTGTTAATGGCTGAAGTGTAATGCTGGCTCCAGGGATCAGCTTATTTTGCCTCCCTGGCGCATCAGCACACACGACGGCTGCGATGCTGGCTCCGGGGATCAACCAAAGTGCGGCCTCCCCAGCGCATCAGCATGACAACCGTCTGGATTGAGCTAAGTAGGGTACATCTCTGGGGTTTTCAAGTGGGCACCTTCCATCCTCAGTGTTTCGCCGACTAGCCCACGACACTTCAAGAGGGCTCGACGGTGATTCTGGCGTCCCAGCATGACCCCCCTCCGTCCCCCACTCAACTCAGCCCAGCTTACTTACCTGTACATCAGCATTTCTTTCTTTCTATTGTGCTTGGGATCCCCAGCCAGAATCTTTCCGTCTCAACCACAGCCAGTTGCTGCTCCTCTCTGCTGCTTCAAATAAGTTCTTCACTGTGCGACGCAACTCTTCGCCGCTGAATCCGACGTCTCTGAGAAACCGGGTGTGCCACAAATATATATATTTGCATGCCCCGGTAGCTAAATGCTTAGTTACGGCGGTGGGCAAAACCAAAGCCCATGGCCAGTATACAATATTTTTTCTGTATGCATTATTTTCTGTTGAGCACCACTGACACCGTTGAAACGGTGAGTCTTAGGTCGCCTGCGGATATATTAGTCCAATCAATGCGTCTGAACCTAGTGTGTAATCCCAAGGTAACTGCTCACAGTTAACACGTTTAAATACGTTAATTCACGTTTTAAGTAATACAGTGTCCCCTTCAGACATGTTAAAGGAGAAATTCGGAAATAACATACAAAACTATGCGCGAGTAAATACCATCCTAACTCCTAACATCCAAAAAAAAAAAAAAAAAAGAAAAAAAATAACAATTATATATATAGCTACCTAGATTGTATTGAATTAACAAAACAAATAATAATAATTAACTGAGAGGTATTGGAGGAAAAAATACACCTATTTTGTTTATAACTTTTAGAATGTCTTTAGAATGACTCTAAAAGTTTATAACTTTTAGAGTCTTTCCATCCACCTCCGGTTGCTTCATTCCGGAGATCCATGCAATTTTTTATATATATATATATATATATATATATATATATATATATATATATATATATATATATATATATATATATTTGCATGCCCCGGTAGCTAAATGCTTAGTTACGGCGCAGGGGAAAACCAAAGCCCATGGCCAGTATACAATATTTTTCTGTATGCATTATTTTCTGTTGAGCACTACTGACACCGTTGAAACGGTGAGTCTTAGGTCGCTTGCGGATATATTAGTCCAATCAATGCGTCTGAACCTGGTGTGTAATCCCAAGGTAACTGCTAACAGTTAACACGTTTTAATACGTTAATTCACGTTTTAAGTAATACAGTGTCCCCTTCAGACATGTTAAAGGAGAAATTCGGAAATAACATACAAAACTATGCGCGAGTAAATACCATCCTAACTCCTAACATCCAAAAAATAAAAAAAAAATAAAAAAATAACAATAATATATATATATGTATATATATATATATATATATATATATATATATAATTGCATGCCCCGGTATCTACAATATGGAGTCTTGCTTGCCCCGGTAGCTGCAATATTGAGTCTTTCCATCCACCTCCGGTTGCTTCATTCCGGAGATCCATGCAATTTATATATATATATATATATATATATATATATATATATATATATATATATATATATTTGCATGCCCCGGTAGCTAAATGTTTAGTTACGGCGCTGGGCAAAACCAAAGCCCATGGCCAGTATACAATATTTTTCTGTATGCATTATTTTCTTCTGAGCACTACTGACACCGTTGAAACGGTGAGTCTTAGGTCGCCTGCGGATACATTAGTCCAATCAATGCGTCTGAACCTGGTGTGTAATCCCAAGGTAACTGCTCACAGTTAACACGTTTTAATACGTTAATTCACGTTTTAAGTAATACAGTGTCCCCTTCAGACATGTTAAAGGAGAAATTCGGAAATAACATACAAAACTATGCGCGAGTAAATACCATCCTAACTCCTAACATCCAAAAAAAAAAAAAAAAAAAAAATAACAATAATATATATATATATATATAAAAAAAAAAAAATAAATATATATATATATATATATATATATATATATATATATATATATATATATATATATATATATAATTGCATGCCCGGTATCTACGATATGGAGTCTTGCATGCCCCGGTAGCTGCAATATTGAGTCTTTCCATCCACCTCCGGTTGCTTCATTCCGGAGGTCCATTATTATTATTATTATTTATTTCTTAGCAGACGCCCTTATCCAGGGCGACTTACAATCGTAAGCAAAAACATTTCAAGCGTTACAATACAAGTAATCCAATAAGAGCAAGCAATACAATAACTTTTGTTCAAGTAAAGTACAAGTTTGACAAACCACAATTCAATAATACAGCAGGTAAAAGTGATAGTTACATCAGGATATGATTAAATAGTGATAGTTACATCAGGATGTGAGTAAATACAAAGTACTACAGGTTAAAAACTTGGCAGATTACAGTATTCTGAAGTACAGGATTAAATGCAGTAAAATAGGGGCTGATAAGAGCAAAATAAAGCACATTTACATGAAGGGTGATAGTGTCCCAGGATACAAACAGAGGAGTTCTACAGGTGCTATTTGAAGAGGTGAGTCTTAAGGAGGCGCCGGAATGTGGTCAGGGACTGGGCAGTCCTGACATCTGTAGGAAGGTCATTCCACCACTGCGGAGCAAGGGTGGAGAAGGAGCGGGCTTTGGAGGCAGAGGAGCGTAGCGGTGGTAGAGCTAGTCTTCTAGTGCAGGCGGAGCGGAGAGGTCGAGTGGGGGTGTAGGGAGAGATGAGGGTCTGGAGGTAGCTGGGTGCAGACTGGTCAAGGCATCTGTCCATGCAATTTATATATAGGACAGTCTTAGGTCGCCTGCGGATACATTAGTCCAATCAATGCGTCTGAACCTGGTGTGTAATCCCAAGGTAACTGCTCACAGTTAACACGTTTTAATAGACAGATTTATATATATATATATATATATATATATATATATATATATATATATATATATATATATATATATATATATATATATATGTATTTGCATGCCCCGGTAGCTAAATGCTTAGTTACGGCGCTGGGCAAAACCAAAGCCCATGGCAAGTATACAATATTTTTCTGTATGCATTATTTTCTGTTGAGCACTACTGACTGTTGAGCACTGGAAGGGAAGGCGATGCAAGCATTGCTCAATTTAGACCCAGAGGAGCCGTGTGACTTCCATACCCTATCCACGGCTCTCCAGCGCCGCGTTGGCCAAGTGGAGTCAGCCGTCAGCCGGCGCTATCGCCTTGCCACGCGCAAGAGAGTCAGTGTCGAGAAACTCGGGATACTGGCCGCAGACACTAAATACTTGGCACGGAGGGGGTATCCTGGTTTACCTCCGGCTGTACAAGAAGACCTGGCGATGGAGGCGTTCATCCGTGGCTTGAAGCCCACTGCGCTCTGACAACAGGTTCAGCTCGTTGCCCCAACCTCCCTAGAGCAGGCTTTAACCCATGCCCTAAGGATTGAGGCCGTGCTCGAGGAGGGCGAGAGAGTCCGGATCCCCAAAGTCTGCGCGGTCAGAGGAAAGGAAGATAGCGATGGAGACGAGGATACCGCCGCTGTCAGGCAGACCACTCCTGAAAGGCGCTGCTGGAACTGCGGAAGCCCGGGTCACCTGCATGCACAATGCCGCCGCCGCCGTCACCCAGTACCATCTGAAGAAGAGACGTCATGGGCGGGAAACGAAAAAGGAGCGGCGTAAACGGGGGACCGCAGCTCCTTCACCTTCCTTCCCCCACCCATAGAGACAAAGAGAACGACGCGTGTCAATGGTGGGCCGTGTTGGCCGGGGCAACAGTCTGCATGCACCCTGCCTCTTAAATGGGGTGCAGTGCAAGGCCTTGGTCGACACAGGCTCCACCATCTCCATCCTGCAGCCCGGGGTCCTCCCCAGAGAAAGTGACGGATGGCTGGAAGGCTGGACGCCCACCACGGTTCGCCTCCGCACTGTCACCGGCCAGGTCGCGTCCATGCTGGGACGACGGCATCTGGAGATCCAGCTCAGAGACTGCACGATCCAACACGAATTCTGGCTGGCGGAGATACAGGATCGCTGCATTCTGGGCCTGGACCTCCTGAACAAAGTAGGAGCTACCATCGACTTGGCTGAGGGAACCTTGTGCCTTGGCCAGAGCCAACTGCGCCTGATTCCGGGTCGGGAGAAGGAAGGGGAGCAACGCCGCACCAGAACCACCGTGCGGCATAGCCAGATGAGGGAGGTTCGTCGGACGCAGGGGGGCAGGACCCGGCCTCTCCCAGAAGCAGAGGACAGGACATCGGCGACGGAGTTTGCAAGGGCTTCAACTGTCTCCGCCCCCTCTCCTGCAGAACTTTCACCGCCCCCTGCAACCACAACCGGTGGAACACAGGACTGCAGGATAACTGATGCGGTGAAAGCGCTGTGGCAGAGGAGTAAGGAGGGTCTATCTCAGGGCCAGCGGGACCAGTTATGGGAACTATTAAGGGGGTACTTGGACATTTTTGCTGCAAACATCGAGGACTGTGGGCGGACTGGATTAGTTCAGCACAGCATTAACACGGGAGACGCGGCTCCGATCCGGGAGCGGCTACCCTTGGCAAAGCGGGAAGCGGCCGAGGGCATGATTCTGGAAATGGCCACTGCCGGGGTAATTGAACCATCGGCTAGCCCCTGGGCCGCGCCAGCCCTGCTAGTAAAAAAAAAGACGGGTCACTGCGGTTCTGTGTGGATTATCGCAAACTGAATGCAGTGACACACAAGGACTCGTACCCCCTCCCCAGAATCGATGAAGCTCTGGACTACATCACAGGCTCCCGCTGGTTCAGCTCCCTCGACCTGCGCAGCGGATACTGGCAGGTTGAGCTGGCCCCTGAGGCATGACAGAAAACTGCATTCTCCATTGGCCAGGGTCTGTGGCAGTTTTCAGTGATGCCCTTTGGACTGTGCAATGCCCCAGCAATGTTCGAGCGCCTGATGGAGCGGGTGCTCACCGGAGTTCCACGGACCCATTGTGTTGTATACCTGGATGACTTACTGGTGCACGCCACCACCTTTTCGGCGGCACTGCAGAACTTGCGGACTGTGTTCGAGCGCATCCGTGGAGCTGGCTTAAAACTCCACCCTGGGAAGTGCAACCTGCTGAGAAGAGAAACACACTTCCTCGGACATGTTGTCGGGGCAGACGGCATTGCCACAGACCCTGCTAAAGTGACTGCTGTAAAGGACTGGCCGGTCCCCAGGACTGTGACAGAGGTGCGTAGCTTTCTGGGCCTGGTGTCTTATTACCACCGCTTTGTGAAGGACTTTGCTCAGATCGCCAGGCCCCTGCTCCGCCTGACTGAGAAAGGGGGCTGGTTCAGCTGGGACACCGACTGCGCAGCTGCCTTTGGGGAATTGCGAGAGGCCCTTGTGAAGGCCCCAGTCTTGGCGTTCCCTGACCCCCAAAAACCGTTCATCCTGGACACGGACGCGAGCGATGTGGGGATCGGAGCAGTGCTAGCCCAGGAAGGCTCGGACAGAGAACAAGTGGTCGCGTACTACAGCCAAGCTCTTAGTAAAACAGAGCGGAACTATTGTGTGACTCGCCGGGAACTGTTGGCTGTAGTACGGGCCGTGCACCACTTTCGTCCCTATCTCTACGGGTGAAGATTCAAGCTGCGCACGGATCACGCCTCCCTGCGGTGGCTGCTCAACTTCCGCGAGCCCGAAGGACAGGTGGCTCGCTGGATAGAGACACTGCAAGGGTATGCCTACACAATAATGCAGATGCCCTGTCCTGTCGCCCCTGCTTCTCTGAGGACTGTAAGCACTGCCATCGGATGGAGGAGCGAGAGGCACAGCGGTCCTTGGAGGAGCGAGTAAGTGCTGCCACTGTAGCTGTGGAGACCCCCCTTGAGTTGCCAGCGGGGGAGATCCAGTGTCAGCAGGGTCTGGACGCTGAGCTGGCACCGCTGATCCGCTGGTTATCGGCGGGTCAGCGCCCAGCCAGACGTGCGGTGTCAGCCCTCTCCCCGGAGGTAAAAGTGCTGTTGGCGCAATGGGAATGTTTGAGCCTCCGGGAAAGTGTGCTGTACCGTTTCTGGACAGATCCTGCGACAGGGCGCAAGCGGCTACAAGTGGTGGTTCCTCAAGCTCTCCGAGAGACCGTCCTGCGAGCCGTGCATGGCGGACCAGCCACTGGACACTTCGGCGTTGCCAAGACCCTGGGTCGGCTTCGGGAGCGGTTCTACTGGGGACGGTGCCGACGTGATGTGGAGACTTATGTGCGACGCTGTGACCAGTGCACCGCCCGGAAGGGCCCCTTGGACCGCTCTCATGCCCCGCTCCAGCAGTACCAGGTGGGGGCACCATTAGAGCGCGTCGGTGTGGACATCTTAGGGCCGTTTCCACGGACGGAGGGGGGCAACCGGTACGTCCTGGTGGCCATGGATTACTTTACTAAATGGCCCGAGGCGTACGCAGTCCCCGATCAGAGCGCGACTACCTGCGCGGAGGCACTGCTGGAAGGCATGTTCTGCCGGTTTGGGGTTCCCGAGGAGCTACATAGTGACCAGGGGCGTAACTTTGAAGCGCAGGTGTTTGGTGAGGTGTGCAGGCGGCTGGGTATTAAGAAAACCAGGACGACCCCACTACACCCACAGAGCGATGGATTGGTGGAGTGGTTTAACCGCACCCTTGCCACCCAGCTGACCATGTGGACCTCCCAGCACCAGCGTGACTGGGATCAATGCTTGCCCTTGGTCCTAATGGCCTACCGGACTGCAGTGCATGAATCTACAGGGTGCACGCCAGCGGCTCTTATGTTTGGGAGAGAGCTCCGCACCCCAGTGGACCTTGTGTTTGGCCGGCCACCTCAGCTCCACACTCCGGAACCTACCGGCCCGGAATACCTCCAGCAGCTACAGGACCGATTGGACACTGCCCATGCTTACGCTCGGAAGCACCTCACCTCAGCTGGCCAGCGTCAGAAACGGGCATACGATACTCACTGCAAGGGCCGGGGATTTCAAGCTGGGCAGCAGGTCTGGGTTCACTGCCCTCGGCGAAGAAAGGGACTCTGCCCCAAGCTGGCCAGTAACTGGGAGGGCCCCTGTGTTGTTCTGGAGAGGCTCTCCGAGGTGACTTATCGAGTGCGGCTGCGGACCCGTAGCCGGGCGGTTGTGCTCCACCAAGACCGCTTGGCCCCCTACCGCCCCGGAACAAACTCGGTTGTCCCTGCAGCCAGCCCGGAGGCCAGCTCCCAGGACAGGGAAAGCGCTTCCCCCTTGCAACCACCGAATAGTTTACCAGCTGGTGGCCCAGGTAGGAGCATTCCGGCTCCAGCTGACTCCCAGCCCGCTGCACCTGTGCTCCAGCGCGGCCAGCGTATCCGTCGACCACCCCCGGGACTCTCTGACTTTGTGAGACATTAAGTGTTGGGCCAGCGGGACGTTCGGCCCTAAGATGGGGGCTGTGTAACGGGCACGGCTGGACTGACTCGCCGTTGCCACCTGTCGTCGAATAGGGCGCTGTGCCCGGAGCCAGTCCCCTACATTTGGTTAATGTGCAGCCGTGGATGCTGGGAGTACGAACTATGGTAGGGGAGAAACGGAATTATTGTTGTTGTGTTTATTTGTTGTTACTGTAAAAGTTTGCGTACTGTTCTATGCATTTCCCTGTAATTGTTATTAATATTAATACCTGAATGCTGCCCTCCAGCGTCTGAGCCTGCTTCAGCTTCGGGGGTTCCCTGTAAGCGACGAGATAGCCCAGACCAAGCTAGATCTTTCAGTGCTTTGTAGGGAGGAACAACGAAAGGTCATGCACAATGCAAAAGTGCAAAAAATGGAGGAAGACGAAAAGTGTACTCGCTGCTTCTTCCAGAAAACGAGGGAGAAGCGGCACTTGATGTCCTCCATGCTCGACAGCAGGGGGAGGATAGTAGAGGATAGTGAGGGAGTGAAAAAAGTGGTAGAGAACTTCTATAGGGACCTGTATAACATCAAAGCTACAGATGACACCCTGATAGAGTGGTTCCTGAGCCAGTTGGAGCCTGACTCAGTGCGGGACGACGAGGAGGAGGAGAAGGACCCAGAACTCACGCTGGAGGAGCTCACCCAGGCGGTTAAGACCATGAACACCGGTAAGACGCCAGGTCCAGATGGCATCCCGGGTGAGTATTACCATCTTTTTTGGGACACGCTAAAAGTCCATTTAGCGGAGGTCTACAGAGCGGTCTACAGGGAGAAGCGGTTGGGCCCTTCTATGCGGGAGAGTGTAATTACTCTCCTTCATAAGAAAGGGGAAGTTAAAGATCTACGGAATTGGCGCCCAATCAGCCTCCTTTGCGTGGATTACAAGATACTAGCCAAAGCTCTGATGCTCCGGCTACAAGTACACCTCCCTTTGGTCATTGGCCCTGACCAGGCTTGTGGCGTCCCAGGGAGGTCCATCACGGATATTTTAATGTTAACAAGGGACATTCTGGCTTATTCTAGAGAACGGAACCATCCCCTCTGCCTGTTCAACCTTGACCAGGAGAAGGCGTTCGATAGGGTAAGCCATGAATATATGTACAAAGTGATGGACCAGATGAAATTCGCTCCTGGACTTAGGGAGTGGGTTAAAACCATATATACAAACATTAGTACCCGAGTCTTGGTGAACAGGCACCTGACTGGTAAAATATCTATCCAGTCAGGGGTCAGACAGGGTTGCCCACTATCCCCACTGCTATATGTCGTGTGCATTGAACCCCTCCTGCAGGCAATTCGTAGGGATACCAATATAACTGGTTTCCAGCTGCCTGGATCCAACGGGGTCCAGGTCAAAACAACAGCATATATGGACGATGTGTCACTCATTTGCACCAACACATCGTCGGTACCTCGGATTAGTAATATCCTTGAGAAGTACTGCACGGCGACCGGGGCAGTGATTAATAAGTCCAAGAGCGAAGTCTACGTGTCTAAAAATTGGCAGGTAGATGGGGAACTGTCGGACATGTACCCTGTCAAAAAGGACAAAATCAAGATTCTGGGCCTCATTTTCGAGAACAATAGCTCGGGGGCCCAGAGCTGGACGGCGGCCATTAACCAGGTCCGTAAAAAGATTGGCGGATGGAGCACAAGATCCTTAACAATGACGGGTAGAGTATTAATAACCAAGTCTATACTGTTCCCCATCCTCTCTTATGTAGGAAAAATCTTTCCCCCAGACAGGACCACCAAAAAAGTGGTGGACCGCATTATCCACCGCTTTATCTGGGGCAGCAAGATGGAGAGGGTAAAGCGAGCCACTCTGAGTAAAGCCGACAAGAAGGGAGGTAAGGGGGTCCCGGACGTTGTGCAGCTCACCCGAGTGCAGGGGCTCACGCAAACTATCAAGAACATCCAGGCCCTGGACAGGAAGGTATGTTACATGAATCGTTTCTATTTTGCCACCTGTCTCAGGGCCTTGGGCCTCTGCACTATTGATAACACCGTGCCGTACTCCTGGGACCCCCCATTGTATTATAGAACCTTAAGGGACACTATATATAAATTGGGCTTAGATAAAGCAAAATTGGCCTCCTGGGAATACAAGGCTGTAACTAAATATCTTGCCGGTTCCCAGGAAATTGAAAAAGTAGCTACTTTCTCCCTCACCCAAAGCCAAAAAATCTGGGAGAATGTGTCTCACAGCTGCCTCAGTAATGTCCAGAAGGATATAGCATGGAACACCGTCCACAGTGCACTCCCCACTCGAGCGTTCATGTTCAGGAGGGGACTAGCCCAAGTAGAAACATGCCCCTATGCAAAGTGCCGCAAGAGAGAAACACCAGCCCATATCTTCTGGGAGTGTGATGTGGCTGGCAGTGTCTGGCTCTCTGTCTCTGTCTTCCTAAACAGGTTTGCTGACACGGCCAAGATGACCGCTGAGACTGTGCTCTATGGGCCTGCGGGAGGAATCACTACCAGCACAGCTAAGTGCGTTTGGCGTGTCATCAATGTTGTCAAGCAGATCCTGTGGGAAGGCCGTAACGTCTGTGTCTATCACAAGCAGGAGCTAGACACTATCACCACGACCAGAAGGGCACAAACTCTTATCAAGGACTTTGTAATTCTGGACATCCGGACCCTCGGGAAGGACAAGGCCTGCGCGGAGTGGAGGATCGCCGGACTTCAGGACGTGAAGATGGAATAAAGGAAAAAACTGGAACCGCTAGCTCCTAGGAGCGGGACTACGGGGCACCGCTAAGCCTTTTATTTATTTTGTCATGCCAGCATTCCGCCCTTTTTAGCTGGCATGACCGTTTTTCAACGGTGCCCTGGTTTTATGTAGTCTTTTTGTTTCAGTTTTATGGACCTTTGATTTAATTTGAATGTTTTATTTGATTTTGTTTTGTTTTGTTTTATGTATCTTTAAGATTTTTAATGTAAACTATTAAAAGTTACATTTTAAGTGTTTTAAAATTTTAGAATTTTAACTCACTGTTTATACACTGTCCCTTTTCCCCTGTCCCTGTTTTAGATCTAGGTTTATGTTCACTTTTTTAGAGAGCACTCCCCGGCCCTCACAAGCACTGGTTTTTTATAGATGGTTCTTTTTTTCCAGTCACTTTTAAAACAGCACAGGTTTTTTTCATGTTGATTTTAATCTGTGTCTGTTTTAACCATGTACAAAGCACAATTGTCTTGGTGTTTTTAAATGTATTTTAAATGCTTTTAAAACAAAATGTATGTCTGTATGCATGAATGTCATCTTTAAAAGAAATGTAAAATGAATGAAAAAACGAATGGGTGTAAATGTAAAAAATGTAAAATCTCAATAAAAGAGTATTTTAAAAGAGTATTTACCTAAAAGAGCTATTGTGTGCGTGTCTCCGTTAATCCCTGTGCTCGCTACAATATATATATATATATATATAATTGCGATATGGAGTCTTGCATGCCCCGGTAGCTACGAAATGGAGTCTTACCATCCACCTCAGGTTGCTTCAACCGGAGGTGCATGCAATGATATATATATGCATGCCCCGACAGCTAAATGCTTAGTTACGGCGCTGGGCAAAACCAAAGCCCATGGCCAGTATACAATATTTTTCTGTATGCATTCTTTTCTGTTGAGCACTACTGACACCGTTGAAAGGGTGAGTCTTAGGTCGCCTGTGGATACATTAGTCCAATCAATGCGTCTGAACCTGCATGCGCGAGTAAATACCATCCTAACTCCTAACATCCAAAAAAAAAAAAAAAAAAGTAGTGGAGTAGTGGTTAGAGCTCTGGACTCTTGACCGGAGGGTCATGGGTTCAATCACCGGTGTAGGACACTGCTGCTGTACAATTGAGCAAGGTACATTACCTAGATTGCTCCAGTAAAAACACAACTGTATAAATGGGTAATTGTAGTAAAAATACTGTGATATCTTGTAACAATTGTAAGTCGCCCTGGATAAGGGCGTCTGCTAAGAAATAAATAATAATAATAGTAATAATATAATTAGTAATATTACTAATATAGTAATATAATTGCATGCCCCGGTAGCTACGATATGGAGTCTTGCATGCCTGGGATATATATATATATATATATATATATATATATATATATATATATATATATATATATAATTGCATGCCCCGGTAGCTACGATATGGAGTCTTGCATGCCTGGGATATATATATATATATATATATATATATATATATATATATAGTAAATGCTTAGTTACGGCGCTGGGCAAAACCAAAGCCTATGGCCAGTATACAATATTTTTCTGTATGCATTCTTTTCTGTTGAGCACTACTGACACCGTTGCCTCCCCCCCCCCCAGATTTCTGACAGGCAGTGGCTTAGCCACTGTGTTAGGATCGTTCACACTGAAACATGTGTAAGAAATTGCAATATTGTTATATTTTTCGCTTCCCATTATAGCGGGGTGGACGTGGCATGGGCGGCGCTGATTTTTCTTTTCGCTCACGGAAAGAACTTTTTTATTTACCGCGTTGCTATCAACCAATGAGAATACATAAGCAAGCTGTACTTGCTCAACCCCAAACACAGATGCATGAAACATATAGGCTATCATTACTGTATATGCTATGTAGCCTAAGTACTACACATATAGATGTGGTAGAGGACATCTACTATGTAATGAGTAGCCTATGTATTTACATAGAATGCACTCGCCTCATGACATATCTTATTGCCAGCTGACCTCTCCAGCAGCAAGCCTACTAATAAGATTATCATTTTTCACGGATTGTGCAGCCAGCTTCATCAAGGGACGGTAACCAAGTCCATCCAGGTCTTGGAGATGGAGTGGTGGTAAATGTACAACCTGTTATTAATTGAATAACTAAAGAAATAAATCAGAATGAAAACAGTTCTGGACGCTGCTGAGAGAAAACCGGCTAAACTGTTTCAATTCCTGAGTTCGGTTACCTACTTGTTTTCATTCTGATTATTTGTTTAGGCTACAGCGTGTCCGTCAGCTCAACTAGCGAATGTCAGTGCAGTGTGATACCAAAAAAAATGAGTGGTTGGATTTGCTGTCAATCAACCCAAGTTTTTTGTTGGATCAGCTGTTTGTACATGTTTTTGTGTTTAAAGGCGCTGTAGTTATACAATGTAGTTAATGCAACTGTGTACACAAGTCCCTCCTCCCCCGAACCTCCAGAAGATTAGGTACCATCGGCAGTCCTGCGTCAGTCAAAGAGTAATTACATTAGTCAGGATTTGTGAAATTAAATAAAATGGTTTGCTTTGCTTTGAACACCAAATGTGAAATGAACAACCATAAGTACGAATGAAATTATATATAGTTACTTATTATCATAATGTGAAATTGAAATCTGATGCGCATGTTAAAAGTTCAAGTCCTTTGCTTCGTATTTCCTTTTTAGTTTTTAAACGGAAGTGTTCTGAACTGAATCTCTCTTTTTAACTATTTTGCACAACAGTGTATTTGGTTATTGGATCTTCTGTTAAAAAAAAAAAAAGTTCTTTATTTTTCGAAAATAAAACGTCATGCACTAATAAGAAATCAGGTTGCCAATTTCACCACTGTGACTATTCACCTTAAAAAAGTTACCATTGCCACCCTCTCCCGAAAAAAAATCCTGGCTACGCCACTGTTGCCAGGGTTTATTATTTAAAAATGCGCAGTTTATTTCAAACTTTCAAAACATAATAACATAACAAAGAGTGTCTAAGACCCTTCACCGTTATATTTGTTCTCGTGTGAGACTTTCACTTTTTCAGTCAGCGAAAATATGTGCTAAAACGGAGTGAATTTGAGCCCTGTTAAAATGGCAAAAATACAGCTACGTTTGGAGTTTTTCTACAACAAAAAAGCTAAACCTCCAACGCCAGAGACATCAACAGAAACCGAACCTGACTCTTCTGTAGTTCAGAATGTTACGAACAGCACAAGAGTGTGACGATCCTTCCATTTCAAACGCTCAGGTTAGTGCAGGTGTAGATGTCTGTCGATAAGAGACTCTTGCCTGTAAAGTGTTGTTTGCAGCTCTCTTGATTGTGACAATCTGGCGTAGAACTGTTTGTGATGAAATATCTGGTAATCTTAGAAAGCTAGCTTAATGTTTACATAAAAATGGTTAAATTCGGGCATCGGGTTTGAGCATTTTTTTTTTCGGGGGGGGGGGGGGGGGGGGTGATGGGGGTGCTGTGCCCCACCAGTTTTTCAAGCCATGAGTCGCCAATGGGCTGGGTTAACCAAATAATTTAAAGTGGGTGGGGCTAACCACATCATTTCATAAACCTTACTTGTTGTGCACTTCCATTTACTATATCGGTATCAGGGATATTATTTAAATAGTTCACACTTGGGTAAGAAAAGAATAGTATTATTATTTGTTTATTTTAGCAGACGCCTTTATCCAAGGCGACTTACAGAGACTAGGGTGTGTGAACTATGCATCAGCTGCAGAGACACTTACAATTACGTCTCACCCAAAAGACAGAGCACAAGGAGGTTAAGTGACTTGCTCAGGATCACACAATGAGTCAGTGGCTGAGGTGGGATTTGAACCGGGAACCTGGTTACAAGCCCTGTTCTTTAACCACTGGACCACACAGCCTAATACAACATTTATATAAAATATATTAAAATATCATGATATAACAAGATTTGTTTAAATGATTATCCAGATACAGTATAATATACATAAGAAATTGAAATTGACTTTCAGCACACACAAAAAAAAAGAAAGTAAAACATCTTTGGTGATCTGGGAGAGGAGAGTGCTGCAAGTTCCTTATTATTTCAGTGTTTCAGCCACACCTAATAAGATTGCATGAATGGCATTAACACATGCTCACAGTCCATACACTGGGTAGAATGGAATTGCTCTTCCTGTGAAATGAGAAAACGTTTTTCACAGTAATCATTACCCAACATCCTTTGAAGACCTGCAGCAACATATAGGCAAGGTTGATAAGGACTTCAGTTAAAATTCTGGTCTACCTGGATTAGTTTCTTGTGGTTTTACCCTAGAAGATAAATATCTAGAATATGGGAATATTGCCTGCAAGTGAGTAAAATGTTTTTCTTTCTTACGTTAGAAGTTGTTTCACCTTGAATGGAACTACCATATATTTGCAGAAATTAACTTTCAATGGATACTATGTCTCAAGTTAGAAATACGAGTTTCATTAGAGTTAATTTTGTTCAGTTTAAATAATAAGTAATGCAAATAAATACATAGTTTTAAGAATACAATTTTATCTATTTCTACCAACCTTCATTGTTTTGTCTGTTTCAGACCCCTCTACATAGGGGCAGGAATAGCCACAGTCAGTGTGACCACAAGCAGGCAGACAAGCAGCAGTGACCTCATCTTCAGAGCTCAACACTGAACCACAAGCATGTTGCAGGATGTTATATAGCAGTTTAGCTTAGGGCTCCTCTCAATTTCAAAAACCTCACAAAACAGCAAGAGAATGATATAGCAGTTTGGTGTACTGTAAAGCCTATAAAGTGAGATTTGGAGTGAAGATCTTTTACGAATGTTGAAGTATTGATGGATTAAATAATACTTAATATTTATGTAACTTCTGGACTTACAGAGACTAGGGTGAGTGAACTATGCATCAGCTGCATAATGGATTTAATTATGAGTTTTTGCCACTGAACAACACAAAAAAGTCCATAATGTCAAAGTGAAAAATAAAATCTACAAATTGTTCTAAATTAATTACAAATACAAAACAGAAAATAATTGATTGCATAAGTATTCACCCCCTTGAGTCAATATTTGGTAGAGGCACCTTTGGCAGCAATTACAGCCACGAGTCTATTTGTATAAGTCTCTACCAGCTTTGCACATCTGGACACTGCAATTTTTGCATCTTCACGAGCTTTCCAGGCCCTGACGCAGAGAAGCATCCCCATAGCATGATGCTGCCACCACCATGCTTCACGGTAGGGATGGTGTTCTCAGGATGATGTGCGGTGTTAGGCTTGCGCCAAACATAGCGCTTAGCGTTGTGGCCAAAAAGCTCTATTTTGGTCTCATCACACCATAGAATCTTCTTCCACTTGGTCTCAGAGTCTCCCACATGCCTTCTGGCAAACTCTAGCCGAGATTTGATGCAAGTTTTTTTCAACAATGGCTTTCTTTTTGCCACTCTCCCATAAAGGCCAGTTTTGTAAAGCACCCGGGCTATTGTTGCCGTATGCACAGTGTCTCCCAGCTCAGCCGTGGAAGACTGTAACTCCTTTAGAGTTGCCATAGGCCTCTTGGTGGCCTCCCTGGCTAGTGCCCTTCTCGCCCGGATACTCAGTTTTTGAGGACAGCCTTTTCTAGACAGATTCACAGTTGTGCCATATTCTCTCCATTTCTTAATAATGGACTTTACTGTGCTCTGGGGGATATTCAATGCCTTGGAAATGTTCTTATATCCTACCCGATTGGTGCTTTTGAAGAACCTTATTCCGGATTTGCTTTGAATGTTCCTTCATCTTCATGATGTAGTTTTTGTTAGGAAATGTACTAACCAACTGTGGGACCTCCCAGAGACAGGTGTATTTAACCTGAAATCATGTGAAACACCTTAATTGCACACAGGTGGACACCATTCAACTAATTATGTGACTTCTAAAGACAATTGGTTGCACCAGAGCTTATTTAGGTGTGTCATAGCAAAGGGAGTGAATACTTATGCAATCAATTATTTTCAGTTTTATATTTGTAATTAATTTAGAACAATTTGTAGATTTTATTTTTCACTTTTCACTTTTTGTGTTGATCAGTAGCAAAAACTCCTAATTAAATCCATTTTGATTCCATTTGTAACACAATAAAATGTGGAAAAGTCCAAGGGGGGTGAATACTTTTGAGTGTCACTGTGTGTGTATATATATATATATATATATGTATATATATATATATATATATATATATATATATATATATATATATATATATATATATAATGATAAGTCAGTCCGTCCTATAACCTCCAGATGTCCACATGACCAAATACAAATTCCCCATAAACTGATCTAAAGAATAAATAAGTTATTAACACATTAACTATTGGCTAATGAGTAATTATAGCTATAGAAATTGAGGCAATCAAGGCTTTTGGTTTTAGAAAAAGAAAAAAAACATGACTGTGCCAGATTACAAAATGTACATCAGTACCCATTTGCAGTCATGCACTGTGACGACAATATATTTTTCATAATCTGCCATTTATCTTTAGAACATTATAGAAAGGCTTTAGTAGACAGACATTTGAAATTACTGAAAAAAGAGATCTTAAAGTTGCAACCCTTAGCATATAGATGAATCATTTCCCTGATGTTAAAAACCAAATTGCAACCAGAGATATATTTTTTTAAAATATTGCTCGAGCAGGAATATGTATTTTAAAGATCCTCAAGGAGGCTAGTAATCCAAGATTCAGGGCCACACTGTAAATGGCACTGCCTATATCTTGAAGAAATACTTAAATAAAAATATTATAATAGAAATCCCAAATCCAAGAAAGAAGATAACCACTCTAATTTTTTTAAGCCTTTAAGAAATTGGATTTAAAGCTTGATTAGTCATTAGCCTTTTCTGTGTGTTAATTCATCATGTCAAAATTGGTAATGTTTAATTATTGTTAATTACACATATTAGGTGTACTCCACTGACATTGTGTGGTTGTAGGACTAATTTACAGGTCAGAAAACCTTTAAAAGATTGCATGAAATTCTCAAGGACTTATTCAAGTGTTAAAGCTTTGTGAACACAACAAAACAGCTGTCAAAAGCATTCTGTCTTAAAAAGACATAAATCCATTAAAATGAACACCCTCCCACCAACCCACATCCTTCACACACATGCATATACACAAACACACACAAGAAGAATACCAATTTCAAAAGATACCAAAATAAACTCAAGAACAAAGTGATTTTTATTTTTGTTCTTTATTAAAATGTCTTCATCTAGACAATGTGGGGAAGCTATAAAAAAAGGCCAACAAGATGCTCGGATATATTGTGATAAGTGTTGAATTTAAATCAAGGGAAGTAATGTTAAAACTTTACAATGCATTAGTAAGACCTCATCTAGAATATTGTGTTCAGTTCTGGTCACCTCGTTACAAAAAGGATATTGCTGCTCAAGAAAGAGTGCAAAGAAGAGCGACCAGAATTATCCCGGGTTTAAAAGGCATGTCGTATGCAGACAGGCTAAAAGAATTGAATCTATTCAGTCTCGAACAAAGAAGACTACGCGGTGATCTGATTCAAGCATTCAAAATGCTAAAAGGTATTGACAATGTCGACCCAGGGGACTTTTTCGACAAGGACCAGGAGTCACAAATGGAGATTAGATAAAGGGGCATTCAGAACAGAAAATAGGAGGCACTTTTCTACACAGAGAATTGTGAGGGTCTGGAACCCGCTCCCCAGTAATGTTGTTGAAGCCGACACCCTGGGATCCTTCAAGAAGCTGCTTGATGAGATTCTGGGATCAATAAGCTACTAACAACCAAAAGAGCAAGATGGGCCGAATGGCCTCCTCTCGTTTGTAAACTTTCTTATGTTCTTAAAATGTTTGTTTACTTAGGCATGAGCATGCTGTATATGCTATCCTGACACAGATACATGATTTACTAGCGCAGGATTAAAAAAAAAAAAAAAAAAAAAGAACAATATTTGGTTATCAGGCCAACATGCATTTGACTGTGATTTTTCTGCACTTCGACTGGCAGGATCACGACGTCACTTGTTGGATCCACCTTCACATTAGGACAGGATCAGCTGTATGCTGGGGAAAGGTGAGAATCCTTTTAATAAAACTTCCCATGTAGTTTGTTTAATGTTTGGTATCACTTATCCTCAAAATGGGCAAAATCTGCTACGATCACAAGATATATGGTGTCTGATTTAGTTGCTTGATAAGGAAGAAATCTAGATGGTGCTATTTTTTCATCAGCGTGTGTCAACATTCTATAGAACCATTGAATAGTAGACCCCTCTATCTGGTAAATAGGGGCATATTAATCAAGCTTGTAAAAACTGAAGCATTTCACTTTTTTTTTTTTTTTTTATAAATTTAGTCGTTGCCAATTATTTTTTATTATTTTCTCCCCAATTTGGAATGGCCAATTATTTTATTATGCTCAGCTCACCGCTACCACCCCAGGGCTGACTCTGGAGGGCGAAGACAAACACACGCTGTCCTCCGAAGCGTAGGCCAATTGAGCGCCGCCCCCTGGGAGCTCCCATCCTCGGTCGGCAAAGGAATAGCCTGGACTCGAACTCGCGATGTCCAGACTATAGGGCACATCCTGCACTGCACGTGGAGTGCCTTTACTGGATGCGCCACTCGGGACCCCCGGCATTTCACTTATTGTTCATTACAATGGATTTTGTATCATCCCGCAACCACGCTGGGTTTCACTGAGGTCATTGTGATAGAGCTGATTGTTTTAATATTTTCAATATTGTTTTTCAAAGTGTGCTAAATCAGTTTTTCCTGTTGCTATGGCCAACGGTTTCATCCTAGGAATCTGAAAAATAGTAATGGCATTTGCAAAGTTGTTTCTATTATCAATAATTGTATTAAGAGTTCCAAAATAATGCAATGTAAACAAAAACTGACAAGTTTAAATATCTTTTAATTGATTTTTAAAAAACAAATTAAAAAAATGGACTAACTGAAGGTGACATGTTTTCTGATTGATTTGGTAATGAAGTGCCACATAACACTGCAGTCTAGGGAATGGCTACAGGAAAGATAACTTACTGTTACAGGAGCCTCCTTTTTAGCTGATATTACAGATAGGCAGCCCAGACAAGGTCTTGGACGTCTCTTTGGGTTGGCTTCGAATTGTCTCTTTTCTCTGATCGGAATGTCTGGAGGGGAGGTGGCCTTCTGGTAAGATAGCAATAAGATTTAAAAAATGACATCTCTGTAAAAATTAAAAAAGGCAGTACCCCACCATCAAGTATAATTTTACACTAAAATATTTTGTCTTATTAACTTTAATTAACACCAACGATATTCATCCACAAATTAGTTCATTGTGTAAACATATCCCAGGGTTTCTACTGCGCATCTCCTTCTACCTTCCTTAGCTCCACACATTCCCACAATCCCCTTCTGCTACTGCACACTCTGAAAAGAGATCCCACTGGATGAGATTGTTTATTACATCTTTAAAGGGAGCGTATAAAACCAATGAACTACTCCATTGCATGTTAAACTTATTTTCGATCAACCAATGAGTTAGAAATAAGTGTGCATGACATGGCCAGTGACTGTGACTTATTCGTGCTGCAAATGATTTGATGTTACACCACCACTCTCTTACTTCAGACAAACACCACAACCCCTAGTCCTTTACACATTTACACATTTTTTATAAACAAAACACAAAACATCCATATAAGATGGATATGTGTAAAAGATCTGAATCATTGATATGTCCAGAGGGTGAAACAATGTGGCAGGAAAATGGTTCATTTTTATGGGACAGCACTGGTAATGGAACCTAAGTTAAAAAAAATAAAAATAAAATCAGGAAGATAAGCTGTGTACCAAACATAGACAATAACTCAAAAGTGAATTAAGTTTCCGATTGTATACCTGGCTATACACAGTTACTACTGATATAAAGACATTTTGGCTCATCTAACCTAGGTCTATGGCATATCCTGAAAACAGATTATTACAAAAATATGATTTCAAACAGCATACAAATGTAAGGGGACAGAGAAAAATAATAATTTGAATCTATCTGTCTCTCTAATGCGGGTTCGTAAACATCACATTGTAATTCTAATTACCTTTTCTTGTCCCTTGTCAAATCTACCCCATACTGTGCTGGCTTGGCTGCCTCCAGCATCTTCACCATCTCCGTCCAGCAAGGATACAACACCAGGAGAAGCAGGTCTTTTTTTACAAATCTGAAAAAAATACATTTGTATTTTAGATGTAATTTCTTGTCACGGGACATTATGTAAATGCTATTATCCATGGTGCTTACGACAAACATTTACACTTGGGTCTCTTTGAGAAAGACATTACTAAATCTCAACAAAGAATTTGCCATGCTTACAATTTGCCTATGCTTATGTATACATATACATCTCCTGCCACGTAAACTCTAAACGATGAACATGACATATCAACAGTATGTACAGGATAGAATAAGAATTAGCAATGAAATGTTTAATCACAGTCTGATGAGGGATTATCCAGATGTATGTAAAACTGTGTGACATTCACAATCTTGTATATTATCATTAATGTATACTCTATAATGTTGATGCTAAGTTTCCTGTCAATTGGATAAACAGTTTGAAACAAATTGTGTGTGTGTGTGTACAGCCACCTCCACTTCATCCCCTTCGCAATGGATTTCATCCCCAGCTGGGGATAACAGAGCTGGTATAAAATTCCAACTGTAGTCTCCCTTGGAGCACCAGACAGTGGCATGAATAAAGAGATTAGAAATTGCCCGCTTAGAGGGTATAAACTATCTCTTTAAAGTTTAAAATTACCAGCTTTTAGTGGTTGGTGTCCAGTCGTCATTTTTTACAGTTTCTTCGTTTCACTTTTCCTTTTGTTCAGTCATCCTGGTGCAATATATATATATATATATATATATATAAAATAAAGAGCTAGTTATAACTTTTAAATGAATCTTAACCTCAAAAACACTATCAGGGGGTCCTCGAGTGGCTCACCTGGTAAAAGCGTGGTTGTGTGGTCATACAGCACAGGTTCGCGTCCTGGCTGTGCAAAGTTGTCGGTCTTCGCTGTGAATTCCAAAGGGAGCGTAACATTGGCTCTGGCACTCCCGTGGGTTAGGGAAGCAAAAACAAAAGGGACTGTTTCTCCTCATTGCGCTACAGTGAACCCTGCTGGCCAGGCGCCCTGTGAGCTCAAAAGCGGACACCTGCAGGGCTGGCCTTTGTCCTCCAGAGGTCAGTAGCTCGCTGACATCCGCTCTCGAGTTCCTGGGTGTAAAAGAGGATAATAGTTTGGTTGTGGGATCGGAGGACGCCCACTGAACCTTTGGATCTCCTGAGCTGTGTAAGGATTGCTGCGATGAGGAGAAAAAATAATTGGACATTCCAAATTGGGGAGAAATGTATATATACATAACTTCACGTCTGTCCCCAGGCAGGACGATTGAGATATTCGGTAAAGAAACAATGCTATAATTAATCCCTGTAATTACGCCAATTACAGATGTTTCTTTTGCTCCTAAATTATATTGGGATGGTCAGTAAATCATTTGCTGACAATTGCATCATTCACAGAAGGTGTGCGGCAGGTGTGGGATTAATTGGGCCTATTTATATCCCCATCGCTCACAACTTCTTAATTTCATTTTCAGAAATTGTAAAACAGTTTGTGTTAACTCTATAGACACCAGCCCCCTATATACCAACTAAAGTCCATTTATATTAAATATTTAAGTACGAGCATCCCAGGGAGAAAACTAGAATAGCAAATGAGCAAGTGTGCTCAGGTCAGCGCTTTGTGGTAACTGCAGGTATTTGCATCACACTGCTGAATGACCAATAGCCACCCAGTACTGTACATTGCAAATGGGCTGTTTCATCTGAGCTCAACTGTGTTAACCCTGACCTAGTCGAGGTTGGTGAACCCTGTTGTTCTGATTATCAACATAATGTCAATAAATCTTACAACACTGCATCACACACTTAAAGCAGTTTTTGGCAAAAACACCCACCACCACTGTCAAGTGCATAGGAAAAACAACCATAGTTTAACTGCAGTGGAGAAGATTGGATTTAAATAATTGCAAAATACTGCATGTTTGTATATTGAAATAATGAACATGTTAATGATTATTAAAAATACCAATTGTAGTTGTTTTTTTCAGACAAACATAAAACTGTAGGCCACTGTTTAGTGTCTGAAGGGGACACTGTATGCTAACCAAAGCCCATGGCCAGTATACAATATTTTTCTGTATGCATTATTTTCTGTTGAGCACTACTGACACCGTGGAAACGGTGAGTCTTAGGTCGCCTGCGGATACATTAGTCCAATCAATGCGGCTGAACCTGGTATGTAATCCCAAGGTAACTGCTCACAGTTAACACGTGTTAATACGTTAATTCACGTTTTAAGTAATACAGTGTCCCCTTCAGACATGTTAAAGGAGAAATTCGGAAATAACATACAAAACTATGCGCGAGTAAATACCATCCTAACTCCTAACATCCAAAAAAAAAAAAAAAAAGAAAAAAAAACAACAATAATATATATATATATATATATATATATATATATATATATATATATATATATATATATATATATATATATATATTGCATGCCCGGTATCTACGATATGGAGTCTTGCATGCCCCAGTAGAGGCAATATTGAGTCTTTCCATCCACCTCCGGTTGCTTCATTCCGGAGGTCCATGCAATTATATATATATATATATATATATATATATATATATATATATATATATATATATATATATATATATATATATATGCATGCCCCGGTAGCTAAATGCTTAGTTACGGCGCTGGGGAAAACCAAAGCCCATGGCCAGTATACAATATTTTTCTCTATGCATTCTTTTCTGTTGAGCACTCATGACACCGTTGAAACGGTGAGTCTCAGGTCGCCTGCGGATACATAAGTCCAAACATTGCGTCTGAACCTGGTGTGCAATCCCAAGGTAACTGCTCACTTTTAACACGATTTAAGACGTTAATTCACGTTTTAAGTAATACAGTGTCCCCTTCAGACATGTTAAAGGAGAGATTCGGAAATAACATTCAAACCTATGCGCGAGTAAATACCATCCTAACTCCTAACATCCAAAAAAAAAAAGAAGAAAGAAAAAAATATCAATAATTAATATATATATATATATATATATATATATATATATATATATATATATATATATATATATATATATATATATATATATATAATTGCATGCCCCGGTAGCTCCGATATGGAGTCTTGCATACCCCGCTAGCTACGATATGGAGTCTTTCCATCAACCTCCGGTTGCTTCATTCCGGAGGTGCATGCAATATATATATATATATATATATATATATATATATATATATATATATATATATATATATATATATATATATATATATATATATATATATATTTGCATGCCCCGGTAGCTAAAAGCTTAGTTACGGCTCTGGGCAAAACCAACGCCCTTGGCCAGTATACAATATTTTTCTCTATGCATTCTTTTCTGTTGAGCACTCCTGACACCGTTGAAACGGTGAGTCTCAGGTCGCCTGCGTATACATAAGTCCAATCATTGCGTCTGAACCTGGTGTGTAATTCCAAGGTAACTGCTCACTTTTAACACGATTTAAGACGTTAATCCACGTTTTAAGTAATACAGTGTCCCCTTCAAACATGTTAAAGGAGAGATTCGGAAATAACATTCAAACCTATGCGCGAGTAAATTCCATCCTAACTCCTAACATCCAAAAAAAAGAAAAAAGAAAAAAAATAACAATAAAATATATATATATATATATATATATATATATATATTTGCATGCCCCGGTAGCTAAAAGCTTAGTTACGGCTCTGGGCAAAACCAACGCCCTTGGCCAGTATACTACTATGCATTCGTATCTAGGTGTATATGGTAGCTAGCGGTATACCGGCTCTTAAGGTAGCTTGTGTTGGAGCAGCAGGACAAGCTCGCCATCCCGCCCGCTGCTTTCCTGCTCACCAAAACACAACGCACCCAGGGGAGAGATACCATGGTAAATAGGAACCTTGAATAGGCTGCTCTTGATCTCCGGCTGCTCTTGATCTCCGTGAACGCACCCGCTGTCACATTGAAGCGCTTGAAAACACAGCACAACATTCCCTAATAACATTTGCAATGCATTATGACTTCAAAGGTATGACTTTAAGTCTATGACATTATTATTTATTGATTTTATTTTGTTTTATTTCTTTGATCACCAACTGCCACGACAACACACTCGTGTTTTTTTTTTTATGCAGTACTCCTGACGAACTTCACCCATTGACCGCATCGTACCGGCTCTTAAGGTAGCTTGTGTTGGAGCAGCAGGACAAGCTCGCAATCCCGCCCGCTGCTTTCCTGCTCACCAAAACACAACGCACCCAGGGGAGAGATACCATGGTAAATAGAACCTATTTACCATGGTATCCCTCCCCTGCGGCGGCTGCTCTTGATCTCCGTGAACGCACCCGGCTGTCACATTGAAGCGCTTGAAAACACAGCACAACATTCCCTAATAACACTTGCAATGCATTATGACTTCAAAGGTATGACTTTAAGTCTATGACATTATTATTTATTGATTTTATTTTGTTTTATTTCTTTGATCACCAACTGCCACGACAACACACTCGTTTTTTTATGCAGTACACTCTTAGAAAAAAGGGTACAATATAGAACCCTAAAAGGTTCTATCTGCTGGTATAGATTTGGAACCATTTTGAAGTGCTATATGGATCCTTTTAAAATGGTTCTTTGGAAGAACCCTGCATTAGAGGTTTAATAAAGAACCACCATGGTTCTTATATTAATGGTATAATACAGAACCATATTGGTTCCTCTGAAGAACCTTCTATTGAGGTTTAATATAGAACCATAAGAGTTACACTATTGAACCTTACAATTAACATTCTATGGAGGGTTGTTTGGTTCATCTGAGAAAAAACAAATGTATACCGTTAAGAGCTCTTCACATCCTTTAGAATCCCCCAACCTCAGAAGTGTAAGTGCTTTGATAAATCACTCAATTCAGGATGCCAACAATTTATTTATTAAACATTTATATAACAATTTATTGTTTTTACAGGTTAAACCATTAGAGTAGTTTCAGTTTCAGGTTTAGTTATATACAGTTTTACACAGTTTTATTCAACCTGTGTGTTTTTAATAATTAAACCATATTATTTACACAGTGAAAAAAAGGGTCTCGCAGCAAACTGGAAAATAAATCTATGCATCCCACAGATTTTCCTGAAACTTACACAAAAGACATTTTCAAGAACATGTAATAGACCTTGAAAAAGCTGAGATAAAATGTATATTGAAACTGATGAACGTGGGTTTCTTTTTTCTTATTCATTTTTTGGTGGCACAAATTAGAAGAGCTACAGTACAGTATTTAGATCAGAGCTTATTATGAGTTTATGATATCTATAAATTAAGACTGAATGTTTATTAGTTTTTTGAGATCAAAACTTCTATTAAAAACAATTTACATTTGTTATAAACAATTAATTTTCTAATCAGCCATTTACATTTAAAATAAATACTTTTTTTTGATATGTACAATTACATTTTTATATCAAATATTCTGTTTTTGTAATCAAATTAAATAGTTGACACAATAAATTCATTTAATTTCAGATTAAATGTTAAAATGGCATTCCATCAGATCAATATAATTATTCCCCAAGTAAAAGTGCAGTTATTTGACTGTACATCTTTAACACTGGCAAAGGTACTTTGTCAGAGATACTCAGCTTCATGAAGTACCTTTCCATGAAAGTCAGACAATTTTTTAGAGCTTTAGGATACTCAATGCCCAAGGAAAAATAAAGAGAAAAAATACATTCAACAGCAAGGGTGATATCCATTCCTGGATAATCACTGAGTATCTCAATTCCATCAACACAAACAGAGATGTCATCTGCTGCCAATGGGCTTGTTGTTCCCTTGAAAATGATAGTTGGCGTAGGTGATGGTGGTACCTGTATAGATTTTAAAATAATAATTAATAACTTTATTCAACAATAAATTATGTGAAATTGTACTTCAGCAGCATCTCACCATACCTACAAGCAGTGGCGGCTCGTGTGGTGGGGCTGCGGCTACTTTAAAGGGATTTCGTAATATTCCTCCCTTTAAAAACATTTTAACTGTCGGATCTCACTTAAAACAGCGAGGAACGTCTTAAACTCCTGTTAATTGCCTACAAGTCTCCCTCATAATTCATTAAGTACACATTTATGGCAAGCCAAATTAAGAGATACCTTTAAATATTTAACAGATATCTTTAAATATTTCAAAATATCCTTAAATCAGTTGAATATATCTTAAAATATTTTGAAATAATTAGAGATATCTTAACATATTTTAAGATATCTCAAAATGGTTTACAGATATCAGGAATTAATTTGGAGATATCTCAAACTCATTTTGAGATATCTCTAAATGATAATTTGACTTTGTATTTAACATTGAAAACATCAATTCAGTTAAGCTACATTTAAAAAGTAGAGCTCAATTAACTTACTTGGTCAACAACAAACAGATTTTCCCTCTCTCGAAACAAAGCTGGCAACAGCAACAATGCAGCATTCATTCTCAGTCCTACAAATAGGGTATCAGATCATATACAAAGTACTAAGCAAACGGAAGAATGTTGAGCAACCCTGGTCTGAGAGGTACAGGATCTTTGGCTTTGCATTCCACCAGTGCTCTCAGTTACATTCATGAATTCATTATTTGCTAAACTGCACAGATAAAGAATAGTTTAAATGATTTAAAGGTGCCTAAAAAAAACACACACACACGACTGTAGCTCTCCAGGACCAGGACTGACCACCACTGATACAAACGTTATTGTGGATTGGAGCAAAAAAATGTTAAGAACAGTATCAACAAAGTTTCTAAAAATCTGTTCATGCAGGTTTTTCACATTGGTTTTTATGCCCCTGTGAGAGTTAAATACCAGCTATCTTCCCCATGAAATATTATGCTCCAAGTGTATGAAATGAAGTTGCATCATTTTCTGTTTAATAGTTATTTATAGATCCTATTCTGAGATAGGTCAAAACAATTTGATGTACAATAAATATTTCTTATACATTACCATTTCCCTGTGTCTTATCTGAAGCATCTTCAATGTAGGACATCACAGTAGTTAGAAGATGCCCACTAGAAAGTCTGAAAATAGCATCTACCATTCTGGATAGGCCACTCATTAGGTTCCGTTCCAAGTTTACTCCAAAACGTAGTTCTACTTCGTGCAACAGCTAAAATACAGATGCTAAAGTTATTATTATATTTATTTATTTATCATATGCCTTTATCCAAGGCGATATACACAGCTGTAAAAAAAGAGTTGAATACTTACAAATAATGTAGTAGTTAAAAAAATCAATAAATAAAACAAAATCAAACTAAACTGAATGCGAGCAGAAAGAAGTTGCATGGGAAAAACCAGGAGCAGTGGAGTTTTGTAAAAGCTGGAGCAGGTGGATTGCTGATGCAGAAAGGTCACCTAGGAGGACTAATTAAAGTGATTATACATGCTTATAACTAAAAATATTAATTTCTGATCAATCACCATAGTAGAATAAAAACTAGTACCTACCAGTTTAGGATGCTTTAGGAATGGAAACAGACCAAGGACTTCTTCAGTGGACTTCTTCTCCATCATTCTTTCCCGAGTGTGTACAGTTCTATTCATGCTGTCACATATGGCTTCAATGTTCGGCCTCAATTTCGTTATTTCTTTTCTTATGGAGTCCAAGTGTTTGGCAATACTATGCTCGTCTTCTCCTGGGAACTCCTCACTTTGCATCTGCAATATGTATCATAACGTTAAGTAATTCAATACTTATGATCAGGCATTTACTGCATGTATTCTCTGTGCTGTTCTTTACTCTGGAAAAATGCTAAAGATCAAGTACTCTCCATGAAAGCCAATTAGCTAATAAACTACACAATCGCATGTATGTACATATATAAAGTATGTAATTCTATTTCAATCTATTTCTGTCAATGCAGATCCAAGAGTTAGGCTTACAGATTCTCTTCTCTTTTTCATGAGCGGTTGCTGTTGCTCTGGTGCACGCTTCCTTCCTCGACCCACAGCACCAAACTTTTTTTTCATGTCTTCTACAGTCTCCACTGAAATAAGTGTCTTTCTCTCTTTTTTGAATTTATTTCTCAGTATTTCAAGTAGAGTAGCCTGAAACAATGATAGAAAGTTAAACCTATGTCCATTATCTGGCTATAAAAAATACATATCAACTAGTAAAAATATATTTAACGCTGCATAATTTTGACAAATTAATGTTTATTCGACTATTTCTTTTATGAATATAACTACCAAATGTATACTCACATATCCAGTTTGGCTGTCATCCCTTAGAAATCTGTACTTACAGCACAAAGTACTTAGCACAGTACTGTACATTATGTGGTCTGGATACCTAAATATACAGATTAGAAAATAATATAGGCATATGAATTGTAAGTGAATTGTAAGAAAAATATATATTTGAGAAATAATGTCATGAAATACAGTTGCATTTTACAATTGCTTTAATTTACAAAAAAAACATGCTGAAAAGCATTATCAAAATGAATTTAATAAAACTTTTTCTCTTGAATAAAATATTGCTGTTATGATAGATTTAAAAAAAAAATAGTAATCATTTTAAAAATGAATATGCTATTTTATGTTATGTAATTATTCTAAAATTGGTTGCCTATGTATCTAAAACAAACACCGAAATCTCAGTTCTTACAGCGTATATTTGCTGAGGTCATCAAACAGAGTCTGTATTAGAGCTGCACGAAGGGCAGATTTGTCTTTTGATTTGAAACCAATGTCCTTTCTATCAAGGGCCATCTGTACAACTGGAGGAAATATAGGCAATGTATAACATGCGGTCCAAACATGAACACTTGTTGAGGTTTGTGGCACTTCTCTGCATTCTACTGGTAGCACCTTCTCTGAAACAATATGCTCATTTGCTTTTGTTCTATGAAAATACAAAAAACAACAAAAAAAACAATATTTCATAATTTTAATCACCTGAAAATATCTAAAGACTTGATATTTAAACAGAGCCTTATAATATAACAGCCATATTAATTTTCTACACAGAAGTTTAAAACCATACATTCCCAGTCCTCATTTTCAGGAATTAAACTAGTGAAAATACCTCTCTCTCTCTCTCTCTCTCTCTCTCTCTCTCTCTCTCTCTCTCTCTCTCTCTCTCTCTCTCTCTCTGTGTGTTTCCATAAAGAAATGTACTCCCATAATATACATCTTTCTTACAATACAACATTACAATACAAAAAGCGTACTGGTAGTAGTAATTTATACTTTTCAAAGTGATTCCTGTATAGTATGTGGTATTTAAATGTAAATACTAACACAACAATAGACTAACATAATGTATAATATATTTGTCATTACATACCTTTTAAGGTTCTCGAGAGCCTTTAAAAATTTGACTTGGTCCTTCATAGTTCGGAAGATCTTTCCAATCATATGTTCTGTCAGACCTAAAAGA
Organism: Acipenser ruthenus; assembly: GCF_902713425.1. Lineage (NCBI taxonomy): Eukaryota > Metazoa > Chordata > Actinopteri > Acipenseriformes > Acipenseridae > Acipenser > Acipenser ruthenus. Next base: position 47,981,496 of record NC_081196.1, on the reverse strand, counting down.
GTCTCACCATCTATTTCTTCACCTAATGAACAAAAAAACATAAAAATAATCAGAAAAATAAGCACCAATGTTAACCTGCCATTGTAATTAATATCACAGTTTTAAATGCACGCAGTACCTTATACACAGTATGATGAGGTGCAATATATAAACATCCATCACTGTCTTCATAAGCATCTAGTGCATGGTAGTCAACTTCATTGCCAGGTGTTAATGTACACCACTCATGCAAAGCCTCTATTTTGAAGGCATGAAGGTGAGAATTAAATTCCAGAGCAAAATACAGTTTCCCACACAAAATCCATGTACACCTAAACTGAATGATATGCAAGATTTTGAAAAAAATGGGTAAATCCTCATGGACTACATCGACAATGAAGTAATCCTTGACTTCGTATTTCACGTGATCCACAGTTAGTTTCTTTACTTTCAGTATGGTTTCATCAGCTTCAAGTTCACTGGCTTGAATATTGCATTTTTCAAGAATAATGTCTTTCAAAGATGTAGATGATAGCTGAACAACACAAGACCCTTCTTGCTCATATGACTCATGCAAAGCATCTGCACAACAAAAATCCCAACACTGTCTTTGTTGATGTCTTTTTGCTAAAGTAAAGCAGATGTTCCGGAAGTTGCACACATTTCTTGCAAGCCGCTTAAAGTACTGGTGCTTTCCTTCAAAACGTAAGCACCAAAGTGATCGAAGTGGTCCAAATTCAGCTAGCAATCTGGGGTAGTGTACCAAGTAATGCAATTTTGGTATAAAATTACCAGGATACAGTCTATTAAATTCGCTGAGAAATTCTCCAATTAAAATGTGCAAATGTGAAAGTGACGACTTTTTCACAACAGGAGACATTACAAAGTCTACTATTTCACGAAACAGAAGGTAGTGCTGCCAGTGTTCATCTTCTGTTGGGACAAAATGGCCAATTAGAAATGGAAGAAATTTAAGAACCGTTAAACCTTAACGAAAGAATAAGTGTGAATGAGTACAATGACACACTAACATATTGTTTTAAATTTTTTCTAAGAGTGTATACAATATTTTTCTCTATGCATTCTTTTCTGTTGAGCACTCCTGACACCGTTGAAACGGTGAGTCTCAGGTCGCCTGCGGATACATAAGTCCAATCATTGCGTCTGAACCTGGTGTGCAATCCCAAGGTAACTGCTCACTTTTAACACGATTTAAGACGTTAATTCACGTTTTAAGTAATACAGTGTCCCCTTCAGACATGTTAAAGGAGAGATTCGGAAATAACATTCAAACCTATGCGCGAGTAAATACCATCCTAACTCCTAACATCCAAAAAAAAAAAGAAAAAAGAAAAAAATATCAATAATTATATATATATATATATATATATATATATATATATATATATATATATATATATATATATATATATATATATATATATATAATTGCATGCCCCGGTAGCTCCGATATGGAGTCTTGCATACCCCGCTAGCTACGATATGGAGTCTTTCCATCAACCTCCGGTTGCTTCATTCCGGAGGTGCATGCAATATATATATATATATATATATATATATATATATATATATATATATATATATATATATTTGCATGCCCCGGTAGCTAAAAGCTTAGTTACGGCTCTGGGCAAAACCAACGCCCTTGGCCAGTATACTACTATGCATTCGTATCTAGCGGTATATGGTAGCTAGCGGTATAGCGGCTCTTAAGGTAGCTTGTGTTGGAGCAGCAGGACAAGCTCGCCATCCCGCCCGCTGCTTTCCTGCATTACTGCTCACCAAAACACAACGCACCCAGGGGAGAGATACCATGGTAAATAGGTAACCTATTTACCATGGTATCCCTCCCCTGCGGCGGCTGCTCTTGATCTCCGGCTGCTCTTGATCTCCGTGAACGCACCCGCTGTCACATTGAAGCGCTTGAAAACACAGCACAACATTCCCTAATAACACTTGCAATGCATTATGACTTCAAAGGTATGACTTTAAGTCTATGACATTATTATTTATTGATTTTATTTTGTTTTATTTCTTTGATCACCAACTGCCACGGCAACACACTCGTTTTTTTTTTTTTATGCAGTACTCCTGACGAACTTCACCCATTGACCGCATCGTACCGGCTCTTAAGGTAGCTTGTGTTGGAGCAGCAGGACAAGCTCGCCATCCCGCCCGCTGCTTTCCTGCTCACCAAAACACAACGCACCCAGGGGAGAGATACCATGGTAAATAGGTAACCTATTTACCATGGTATCCCTCCCCTGCGGCGGCTGCTCTTGATCTCCGGCTGCTCTTGATCTCCGTGAACGCACCCGCTGTCACATTGAAGCGCTTGAAAACACAGCACAACATTCCCTAATAACACTTGCAATGCATTATGACTTCAAAGGTATGACTTTAAGTCTATGACATTATTATTTATTGATTTTATTTTGTTTTATTTCTTTGATCACCAACTGCCACGACAACACACTCGTATTTTTTTTTTTATGCAGTACTCCTGACGAACTTCACCCATTGACCGCATCGTACCGGCTCTTAAGGTAGCTTGTGTTGGAGCAGCAGGACAAGCTCGCCATCCCGCCCGCTGCTTTCCTGCTCACCAAAACACAACGCACCCAGGGGAGAGATACCATGGTAAATAGGTAACCTATTTACCATGGTATCCCTCCCCTGCGGCGGCTGCTCTTGATCTCCGGCTGCTCTTGATCTCCGTGAACGCACCCGCTGTCACATTGAAGCGCTTGAAAACACAGCACAACATTCCCTAATAACACTTGCAATGCATTATGACTTCAAAGGTATGACTTTAAGTCTATGACATTATTATTTATTGATTTTATTTTGTTTTATTTCTTTGATCACCAACTGCCACGACAACACACTCGTTTTTTTTTTTATGCAGTACTCCTGACGAACTTCACCCATTGCCCGCATCGTACCGGCTCTTAAGGTAGCTTGTGTTGGAGCAGCAGGACAAGCTTGCCATCCCGCCCGCTGCTTTCCTGCTCACCAAAACACAACGCACCCAGGGGAGAGATACCATGGTAAATAGGTAACCTATTTACCATGGTATCCCTCCCCTGCGGCGGCTGCTCTTGATCTCCGGCTGCTCTTGATCTCCGTGAACGCACCCGCTGTCACATTGAAGCGCTTGAAAACACAGCACAACATTCCCTAATAACACTTGCAATGCATTATGACTTCAAAGGTATGACTTTAAGTCTATGACATTATTATTTATTGATTTTATTTTGTTTTATTTCTTTGATCACCAACTGCCACGACAACACACTCGTTTTTTTTTTTTATGCAGTACTCCTGACGAACTTCACCCATTGACCGCATCGTACCGGCTCTTAAGGTAGCTTGTGTTGGAGCAGCAGGACAAGCTCGCCATCCCGCCCGCTGCTTTCCTGCTCACCAAAACACAACGCACCCAGGGGAGAGATACCATGGTAAATAGGTAACCTATTTACCATGGTATCCCTCCCCTGCGGCGGCTGCTCTTGATCTCCGGCTGCTCTTGATCTCCGTGAACGCACCCGCTGTCACATTGAAGCGCTTGAAAACACAGCACAACATTCCCTAATAACACTTGCAATGCATTATGACTTCAAAGGTATGACTTTAAGTCTATGACATTATTATTTATTGATTTTATTTTGTTTTATTTCTTTGATCACCAACTGCCACGACAACACACTCGTTTTTTTTTTTATGCAGTACTCCTGACGAACTTCACCCATTGACCGCATCGTACCGGCTCTTAAGGTAGCTTGTGTTGGAGCAGCAGGACAAGCGAGGTTTGACACAGGCCCGGTTTTTGGGATGGAACCGCATAACAGTCTCGCGTTTTGATTGGTCCATGTCTGTCACATGAATATGTCGTCACACGAGTGGAAAAGCGTGCAGGCATTTTAACATTGTGATCAGATAGAGTGATCTGCTTTCCACAACCTTACCATTAAAATATAATGTGGTATTACACTGTACTGATATTACAAACTATGAGGAATTACTTTATATAAATTATCATGTTGTGCACGAATGTAGGAATTGGCTTTCTGTGGTGATGTACTTTTTTCTTTCAAGTAGCATATATCGATAATCGTTTTTGCGATATATTTTAATATAAAACATATACGCTATTACAGTTTTGTTACAGGATACATTAGTTTATCTCTAATGTAATCACAGTTTTACATATAGACTGCCCCTGTTTTCATTTACGTCCCAAATTCTGGGCCGCTTTGCTTTTCAGATAATGTCCCAAATTCTGGGCCGCCTTGGTTTTTAGATAACGTCCCAAATTCTGGGCCGCCTTGGTTTTTAGATAACGTCCCAAATTCTGGGCCGCTTTGGTTTTTAGATAACGTCCCAAATTCTGGGCCGCTTTGCATTTCCGAATTCAGCCCAGTTTTGGGGAATCAGCTGACAGCCGAGTTTCTAAGTCATGCATGCACAGTTTACCATAAACTGGATCGTGAATTTATTTGAGAGTAACCCTTAGTACATTAATCAAAGTTCATGTATTTTTTACTCTCCCCAGAAATCTTTTTTTTTTTTTTTTTAATGAAAAAAACAAAAATGTAAATGTTAAACGTATTTCTTATTACATGAAGAAACTACATTGCACTGAAATAGATACATGAAAATTAATTAAAGCAGCCGTTTTCCTTTATTAAAGGCTAATATTAAAACACATTTTTGGGAAGGAACATGGTATTCCGAAAAAAGGACATCTCATTTTCTTATGTAACGTCCATCAATATATTGTAGTGTTTCAGGTTCTTTTTGGACAGAAATGAGACTGCAACTGTGAGTAGATGAAGGCCGTTTATTTTGACAATAATTAAATAATCACAAAATAAAATCATAAAGTGATGGTAAGGAGACTGGGAGTCGAAAGTGAAAATAAATGCTTGTAGTAATTTTTCTTTTACCCTACCCTTCCCAGTCTTTTCCCCGCCCCTCTTGTGAGCAAAACCTGAACTCCAATTCCCCTCCACACACGTGTACCACCATGCAACCCCTGCATGCATACACCAACCATGCAACCCCTGCACGCATACACCCACCATGCAACCCCTGCACGCACACACCACCATGCAACCCCTGCACGCATACACCCACCATGCAACCCCTGCATGCATACACCCACCATGCAACCCCTGCACGCACACACCACCATGCAACCCCTGCACGCATACACCCACCATACAACCCCTGCACGCATACACCCACCATGCAACCCCTGCACGCACACACCACCATGCAACCCCTGCACGCATACACCCACCATGCAACCCCTGCATGCATACACCCACCATGCAACCCCTGCACGCACACACCACTATGCAACCCCTGCACGCATACACCCACCATACAACCCCTGCACGCATACACCCACCATGCAACCCCTGCACGCACACACCACCATGCAACCCCTGCACGCATACACCCACCATGCAACCCCTGCATGCATACACCCACCATGCAACCCCTGCACGCACACACCACTATGCAACCCCTGCACGCATACACCCACCATACAACCCCTGCACGCATACACCCACCTTAGCAATTCTTTGCAAAATATATTTTCGGGTATTCAGCCCCATTCATGTCTATGGCAGTGTTATAAAACACATTTTCAGGCATATCTCTCGAACCCGAGCACGTAGAACCACCATTCAAAGTGATATAGACTCAGGGGAGCACCCCAAACCACCCCCTAAAAAGGTGTGGTGGTTCACCCAAAAACTCATGTCATGACGAAAAAATTCACTTTGCCAAGCCGTCCTGGCATTTGAACCATAAAAATAGTGACTCCTTGTGCGGGGCCCCATGGGGCCCCAACGCAAAAAAAAAAATCAAGTTCCTAACCCCCACAGAACCCGAGATACGCCCTGTCAAAAATGTCCAAAAACTACCCTTTTCGGGGTCATATCTCCATGACCCCGGGGCCTAGAAACCGGGTTGAACTTCCTAGGGTCATGTCTGGGGGCCCTCTTTCACAGGGAGCCATCCGTTTTCAAATGCTACATTTTCAACAAATTTTCACATTTCCAATAGCTTTTGAGCTCCAGGTTGGCAAAAAAAGTCTAAACTGGTGTCCTTTCTAGCTGGGGACACGTTGCTTTGAGGGATCGACAGGGGCCCCGAGGTGGACCTCCATACCGATTTTCAAGTCTTGGGGACCCCCGGAACCCAAGATACAGCACCCTGAAAAATGTCTATGGGAAATCCCATTATAAAACCCCTTTGGGGCAACGGCCACCATCTGGCGGTGGGGTGGCGTTTGAACCCGTGGCTGATGTCTTTCTTTAGCTAAGACTCTTGTGTATGCAAAGAATGTCCTTCTGAGTTTGTTGGCCCAGGGGTCGTGGAGATACGGGTACGATAAGAGACCACCCCCTTCCCTATGGCAAATCCCATTATAAAAACACCATCGGGGTAAGGCTCAGCTAATGGCGGTCGTGGGTCTTACGAACTCGAAGGAACCCATTTTCTTTAGCTAAGATTGTTGTGCATCTAAAAAGAGTACAGAAGCACCAATTTAAGTCCATTCCAAGTGTTTTGTGATCACAGTATCAGCCTGAGTGTATCAGAGCACAGTTTTGCACCAAAAGCAAGGGGAGGCGAAAAAAAGCACTACATACCCTATTCTTTAAGATATCACTTTGCACTGCAAATTTGAGGAACGCAACCACTTAGCAACTTGCAAATTGGTACTGCAATTTAAAGGCCTGTAGTGCCTAACTGATTCAAGTGTTTTTGGAATGATTCTTGCAAAGACTGATTTATAAGAAAAAAGAGAGATTGACAAACAGCATTTTGCTTTATATGCAGAAACGGGCAACTACAAGAGGGTGTCAAACAAGCTGTGAATGTCCCAGGAGGCTACAGAGTACCTCTGAGTATGAATCCAGATGCTCGCATACCTGTTCTTAGATGTCCGAAACCACTGTATCGCTGTATAACTGTATACCCTATAAATATAACTTTTTATTGTGTATTTGAGGAACACAACCAATTACAAACTTCATTTGAATTGCTGTGCTATCAGAATATCAGTGTATAACTTTGCTGGGTATTGCAGTGTATGCTGGGTATCAAAAGGTCTTCAAACTTTTACAAAAGGCCGTCAAAGTTACAAAAAATAGGTGTGCTCCTAACCTAATACTTGTCTTTTTAATTCTGTGCATCCAAATACTTAATTAAAAGTTTTAAGAATTAAGCTTACTGTTTGTTGTTCTGTCCTAAACCAGCAGTTTGTCACCCAGACTTATTAAATAAACAGGGGGGGGGGGGGTCATCAGATTATTCTCCATTTTATTGTAACTGAGGTACCATTCAGTTGAGCGAAAATTGTAAAGGGGTACTCGAGCTGAAACCTCCAGATAGAAGGGCTACAGTTTCAAAAAAAGGTTGAAAACCCCTGACCTACAGTATAAATGATCAGGAATAGATAAGGGAAATGCTGACTAATACAATACAATAGGATTTATTTGAAGTTGTTGAAGGTCACTGGTCTCTTAAACCCAGAAGTTCTGATAAACCCCTATGCCTCACTATATATTGATGGACATTACATAAGCAAATGAGATGACTTTTTTTTTTTTTTGGTATACCATGTTCCTAAATGTTTTCTGAGGAGAGTAAAAAATACATTAACTTTGATTCATGTACTCTTAAATGAGTTAACGGTCCAGTTTATGGTAAACTGTGCATGCATGACTTAGAAACTCGGCTGTCAGCTAAGCAGAATAGCTCAAAAACTGATGCATTGGTATTGGGAGACACAAGTACTGTACCTCTAATCAATCTGATCACTTTAGAGGAGGGGCAGTTTCAGTTGCCAACAAACAGCATATATCTTAAAGTGCAAAGGAAAAAAGTGAGTGATCCACAAATGTTTTCGGGAGTACTGTGAGCTTCAGGAAAAACTAAACACAATTTCAAGCCGTCCTTTTAACTAACAGACAAATATTCTTTCATGAAAAAAAGGTTTTCTTTCAAAAACTATTTTACATAACTTTCTACTGTCAATTCAACTGCTGTAGAGAAACATATATATATATATATATATATGTATATTAATTGGCTCACATAGCAGACTTTATTGACCATGTTGTTTGGTCAAGATGCATTATGCTGTATGATATTAAACAGCTGATCCTTTTGCTTGACTGGGCAAGGTGAGTATGGGCACATGTTCATACAATCCTTTGGCTCTAAGTCTGGGCAAGGTGGGGCTTGTTTTATCATGTCAAGCATGTGATCATTTTGCCTAGACATGGTCCATCTTACCAGTTTAATGTTACCAGGGGCTTAGCTAGGAATAGATTTTTACTGAGGCAAAAATCAAATTTTTGTCTAAAAAAAACCCAAAACCCTGTGCATATCCTGTTCATGTTACGAAGGTGAAATTTATCATATTTTAAAGCCCGGAGACTATTAATGCAAACTGCAAAGCGATACAACATATTCCTAAAATTACCCTATTCACACTGTTAGAAATATGTGATATTAAAAGGACAAGAAGAATAGAAGTTATAGATATGAACACGTAGATGGGTTTATACCTTCATTGAGAGACATGCGTTTGGTTCACTGCTATTGAAGTTAATGCTGACACTGATGACACTGATGCTACAACTGGAGCTGGTAAGACTGGTGCTGCTACTTCCAAATATTTAACTAGAATTTATAATAGTATATGTATGTATAACATGTGTATTGTAGTTTATTTCCATTTGTATCCATCTTGAACAGAACCTTTAATTGGATAAATATGTAGGAGAAACCCATACGACGTTCAACACAATAATAAATCCTCAGGGCAAGATGCCCCTGCACAACACAATACAACATAAATAAATAAATAAATAAATAAATAAATAAATACATAAATAAATACATTATGCTATCGCTGGCAAAAGGCTGTTTGAAATTTTTTAACTACTAAAAGTAGAAAAAGCGCGGTCGACGAAGAAATGCTCCAGCAACAGCGGTTGCCCTCTCAACCAATCAGCTGCCATCGCAACCCACAGCGCGAGGCAGATGTTCAACGTTTCTTCACAGGCGGTAGAGCTTTCTTCACTGAGAGGTGAGTAAAACCTTTTAATAACGCTAATTATCTTTATTTGTGTGAATGAATGAAAAAATATAAACTAAAGACGTACAGACAGCTCTACAACATCCACGAGTAAAATAAAAAAAAGGTTATTTTGCTTTTGTTAATGATGCGGGTCAATGATAGAATTTCTGAGGTAATTTTTTTTAATTTTTTTTTTTTACTAAACTTGATGACGATAATCAATTGGGCTGAACTGACAGAGGAAAATGGTAATACTTATGATACTTCTGGGAACTTTCTGACGTAAAATGTTTCATTAAGTCTATTGTTTAATGACGATTTCTAGGATACATGAGTATTAAGTATGAGGTAAACATAAGATTTGCTTCACTGCTACGATTTCTCGGGCGGTTCTGGTACGAAAATAATAAAACACAAATTACTATCTTTTTCTCTTGATTAAATGAGACTTTTTTTATCGACGTTCTTTTAAAACCATGGTGTTTAATATAATTTGTCACTCATGCAAACTGAAAACAATTTTATTTTAGTACTACTGTAAAAAATAAAAAAAACAACTTTAAAATACAGTACTGAATAATAATTCCTGGTAATTGTGTGACAAAGCATTAAGTATTGTAGTTTACGGTGTCAATATATGACAGCGTCTGAAATGGTGCGCATCACTTGAACAGTTGAGTAAGCGTTCTTTCGCGGGCTAGGATGTAGGCTACACCGCCTTGCAGGTCCAGTGTGCCTAACAACAGAACATTAACATAACATTAAACACCAAATCCCAAATCACAAAGCGCACGCACACACGCAGTCCAGTGGCCACGCCAATTTGATGCATTGGTATTGGGAGACACAAGTACTGTACCTCTAATCAATCTGATCACTTTAGAGGAGGGGCAGTTTCAGTTGCCAACAAACAGCATATATCTTAAAGTGCAAAGGAAAAAAGTGAGTGATCCACAAATGTTTTCGGGAGTACTGTAAGCTTCAGGAAAAACTAAACACAATTTCAAGCTGTCCTTTTAACTAACAGACAAATATTCTTTCATGAAAAAAAGGTTTTCTTTAAAAAACTATTTTACATAACTTTCTACTGTCAATTCAACTGCTGTAGAGAAACATATATATATATATATATATATATATATATATATATATATATATATATATATATATATATATATATATATATTAATTGGCTCACATAGCAGACTTTATTGACCATGTTGTTTGGTCAAGATGCATTATGCTGTATGATATTAAACAGCTGATCCTTTTGCTTGACTGGGCAAGGTGAGTATGGGCACATGTTCATACAATCCTTTGGCTCTAAGTCTGAGCAAGGTGGGGCTTGTTTTATCATGTCAAGCATGTGATCATTTTGCCTAGACATGGTCCATCTTACCAGTTTAATGTTACCAGGGGCTTAGCTGGGAATAGATTTTTACTGAGGCAAAAATCCAATTTTTGTCTAAAAAAACAAACAAAACCCTGTGCATATCCTGTTCATGTTACGAAGGTGAAATTTATCATATTTTAAAGCCTGGAGACTATTAATGCAAACTGCAAAGCGATACAACAAATTCCTAAAATTACCCTATTCACACTGTTAGAAATATGTTATATTAAAAGGACAAGAAGAATAGAAGTTATAGATATGAACACGTAGATGGGTTTATACCTTCATTGAGAGACATGCGTTTGGTTCACTGCTATTGAAGTTAATGCTGACACTGATGACACTGATGCTACAACTGGAGCTGGTAAGACTGGTGCTGCTACTTCTGGAACTGATGCTGACACTGCTGGGACTGGCAGGACTGGTGCTGCTACTGCTGGAACTGGTAAGACTGGTGCTCCTACTGCTGGAACTGGTAAGACTGGTGCTGCTACTGCTGGAACTGGTAAGACTGGTGCTGCTACTGCTGGAACTGGTAAGACTGGTGCTGCTGGGACTGGTAAGTGGTTCTGCTACTGCTGGGACTGGTAAGACTGGTGCTGCTACTGCTGAAACTGGTAAGACTGGTGCTGCTGGGACTGGTAAGACTGGTGCTGCTACTGCTGGGACTGGTAAGAGTGGTGCTTCTACTGCTGGAACTGGTAAGACTGGTGCTGCCACTGCTGGGACTGGTAAGACTGGTGCTGCCACTGCTGGGACTGGTGCTGCTACTGCTGGGACTGGTAAGACTGGTGCTGAAACTGGTAAGACCGGTGCTGACACTGCTGGGACTGGTAAGATTGCTGATACTAATGCTAAGACTGATCGGACTGCTGAGACTGTATGATGCCACAATTAAAAACTGATTTAGAAGACTTTACTTTAAATCAGGGTTTGCTAATCCTCCTATATCCTGATCTATCGAAACGCTGTAACACTTCCTCCTGGGACATGTCCGGACATATTAGCAGGGCAAGGCCATTCAGTCTATTTTTACCCATACTGCTGCGAGACCAATCAAACATATCGAAACAATGCACTCAGTTAAACTCTTTGTCATCATGAACAGAGACCGTAAGAATCTGTTTGCTGCGGAAAACACGTACTGTCTATATGCTGTCAGAGAATATTTGTTTTTACACTTGGGGCGGGGCAAAAAACATGCAAGGATTTTTTTGTTTGTTTGTTTGAGAACCAAACTAATACACTTATCATATATCATCATGAACAAAGACAATGTTGCTTTAAATGTACAGAAATCTACTTTAAACTGCTTCTGGTGTACAGAGGTCAAGGTTGAACGTGGCGCACTGTCCGTGTCTCATTCATGTTGGAACGTAGCTGCAGTTTACTTCAGTATCCAGTGCGTGGTTACCACTGAACAAGCTGTTTAAAGATGCTGAAAATGATTAATAAATAAATAAATAAGTAAATAAATAAATCACCTGTATTAAAAACTTTGGATTTTTGTCTCTAACGAAAACATTCGGAATATATATATATATATATATATTTTTTGAACTGCTGTTGCCAAACAGTGAATTTATAAATAGAATTACCTCCAATTCTTCTAGCCCATGGCATCAAATACAATACATGAAAAGTATTAAAAACTAACAGCTATAAATTATTACATCAGGGGAGAGGGATGGTGTTGAAATTGAAGAATTAAGGGAATGGGAATATGCAAATAAAGATGATCACAATATAACGTAAGATGCTGCGTCAGCATTTTATTTTTAAAATACAGTGTAAGTGATTTATTTTTCTGTTTTTTATTTTTTTATTTTTTATTTTTTAAGGACCCTACAACTCCCACACCTGTCATTATCTGGGGAAACCCCTTCCATCTTGATACAAAAATTGGTCTGAGAATGAATGGACAACATTTACTTGCTGAGGAGGCTGTGTGGTCCAGTGGTTAAAGAAAAGGGTTCGTAACCAGGAAGTCCACGGTTCAAATCCCACCTCGGCAAACTGACTCATTGTGTGACCTTGAGCAAGCCACTTAACCTCCTTGTGCTCCGTCTTTCGGGTGAGACATAATTGTTAGTGACTCTGCAGCTGATGCATAGTTCACACTCCCTAGTCTCTGTAAGCCTTGGATAAAGGTGTCTGCTAAATAAACAAATAATAATAACCTGAGGCCCTCACCCAGAGATTTGGGCTTCTTTTTTCCTTGTATTTTGTGTACAATATCAAATACCCACAGAGAAAAAACAGCCTAATATTATATTGAGAAATGTATTTTGGGTACTCCAAAAAGATCAGAAAACTCCACCTAGTATAGTGGGAATAGTAAACTTTCTTTTGTCAGGCGCCAGGTCGGGAAAGCAATAAGGGTGTTGGTTCTGCTATAATAACCACAGGCTCAGGGATTACTATTTTTTTTTTTTTTTCTTTTGAGCAGACACCCTTACCCAGGGCAACTTACAGTTGTATACAGCTATGCTGATGATAACCACCTGTTATCTGTCCCTAAAGCAAGGACATTCTTCTGCCTGGGTGTTATTAGCTACTTGCCTTACAGACATCAAGCATTGGATGTCACAGAATCTCCTAATGTTGAATTGAGATAAAACAGATGTTATGCTAGTGGGCTCACAGAACCAACTAAAAGGAAATGTAGGATTACATGAGCACGACCCTTGCAGTCTCTCATCAAAATTTAAAGTCGAAATTAAGAGTTTGAGGGTAATCTTTGAGTCTGATCTATCATTTTAGACTCATACTAGGGAAGTTACTAAAGTATATTTTTACCATTTGAGAAATATAGCCAAACTTAGACCAACTCCCCAATAATGTTGTTGAAGCTGACATCCTGGGATTCTTCAAGAAGCTGCTTGATGAGATTCTGGGATCAATAAGCTACTAACAACAAACAGAAATAAGAAATAAATAATAAAAGAAACAACCTTCTTATGTTCTAATTATTTCTGTATCTGATGCCGAGAGAATAATACATGTCTTTGTTTCATCTAGAATTGATTATTGTAATGTACTTTTTTAAATGGTGATTTTGCTGTTAACTTATAAGGCCCTGAATGGATTAGCGCCTCATTATTTACAGGAGTTACTGACACCGTATCTTCCAAACCACACTCTGAAATCACAGGATGTGGGGCTGCTGGTTATTCCTAGGGTCAACAAAACAACACGGGAGGCAGGGCTTTTTTCTGGAATGCTCAGCCTTCGTTTATCAGGAAATCTGGGTCCATTACAGTTTTCAAGTCAAGACTAAAAACACACTTTTATAAAATGGCTCGCTTATCTTAGTGGGTTTTAATGTAACTTTAAAATTGGTGCTTTTGTATTGTGTATACTGTTTAAATCTGTATTTAAATGGGCTGAGTGTAGCAGTTATATGTGTGACCTGCTATACAAACAGATTGTGATTTTTTTTTCCTGCTATGTACTATACAGTGCTTTGCGATACTTTTGTATAAAAAGCGCTATCTAAATGCAATAAATAAATAAATAAAAATAAATAAATGTGTTAATATTTTTTATAATACTTGTTTTATAAAATACTTGTGACTAAAGTTAGGTTTTTGCTTGTTTTGTTTGTAATTAAATTAATTACATTATGGATAATATATTATGATTAGTTATAATTAATATATTTATATATCTACCTGTCAAGAAATGTTGTCAGCCTTTCACTTATTTGTGTATTTGTTATTCTAAGGGTAATGAAACATATACAGACTGTTTTATTTGTATGCATTTATGTGTTATAATTAAAAGTATAACTCCTATACTGTATTTATTTATTTTATTGCTCTACCCGTAATAAAGGGTTTCTATAAAAAGTATTTCTTTGTTTTTATTGATATTGCAAACCAGTAATTCCTAGCATGTTATTTAACCAGACAAATTATGCAGACACGCATATTATATATATATATATATATATATATATATATATATATATATATATATATATATATATATATATATATATATAATATTATGCATGTAAGTTTGTAAATAAACATAAAAGGTTCCAAGTAGAACCTTGAGGTTCTTAAAAGATCCTTATTTGTAAGGTTCCTCATGGAACCCTAGTAAAAAGGTTCTTCGAAGCACCTTAAAAGCTTCCTCCACAGTATCAACCCCAGATTAAGAGTGTATGCGTGAGTAAATACCATCCTACGTATTAAGGGAATGGGAATATGCCTCTCCATCATATATATATATATATATATATATATATATATATATATATATATATATATATATATATATATATAATTGCATGCCCCGGTATCTACGATATGGAGACTTGCATGCCCCGGTAGCTGCAATATTGAGTCTTTCCATCCACCTCCGGTTGCTTCATTCCGGAGGTCCATGCAATTTATATGCTGGCTCCGGGGATCAACCAAAGTGCGGCCTCCCCAGCGCATCAGCATGACAACCGTCTGGATTGAGCTAAGTAGGGTACATCTCTGGGGTTTTCAAGTGGGCACCTTCCATCCTCAGTGTTTCGCCGACTAGCCCACGACACTTCAAGAGGGCTCGACGGTGATTCTGGCGTCCCAGCATGACCCCCCTCCGTCCCCCACTCAACTCAGCCCAGCTTACTTACCTGTACATCAGCATTTCTTTCTTTCTATTGTGCTTGGGATCCCCAGCCAGAATCTTTCCGTCTCAACCACAGCCAGTTGCTGCTCCTCTCTGCTGCTTCAGATAAGTTCTTCACTGTGCGACGCAACTCTTCGCCGCTGAATCCGACGTCTCTGAGAAACCGGGTTGTAGAGTGTGCCACAAATATATATATTTGCATACCCCGGTAGCTAAATGCTTAGTTATGGCGCTGGGCAAAACCAAAGCCCATGGCCAGTATACAATATTTTTCTGTATGCATTATTTTCTGTTGAGCACTACTGACACCGTTGAAACGGTGAGTCTTAGGTCGCCTGCGGATACATTAGTCCAATCAATGCTTCTGAACCTGGTGTGTAATCCCAAGGTAACTGCTCACAGTTAACACGTTTTAATACGTTAATTCACGTTTTAAGTAATACAGTGTCCCCTTCAGACATGTTAAAGGAGAAATTCGGAAATAACATACAAAACTATGCGCGAGTAAATACCATCCTAACTCCTAACATCCAAAAAAAAAAAAAAAAGAAAAAAAAATAACAATAATATATATATATATATATATATATATATATATATATATATATATATATATATATAATTGCATGCCCCGGTATCTACAATATGGAGTCTTGCTTGCCCCGGTAGCTGCAATATTCAGTCTTTCCATTCACCTTCGGTTGCTTCAATCCGGAGGTCCATGCAATTTATATATATATATATATATATATATATATATATATATATATATATATATATATATATATATATATATATATTTGCATGCCCCGGTAGCTAAATGCTTAGTTACGGCGCTGGGCAAAACCAAAGCCCATGGCCAGTATACAATATTTTTCTGTATGCATTATTTTCTGTTGAGCACTACTGACACCTTTGAAACGGTGAATCTTAGGTCGCCTGCAGATACATTAGTCCAATCAATGCGTCTGAACCTGGTGTGTAATCCCAAGGTAACTGCTCATTGTTAACACGTTTTAATACGTTAATTCACGTTTTAAGTAATACAGTGTCCACTTCAGACATGTTAAAGGAGAGATTCGGAAATAACATTTAAAACTATGCGCGAGTAAATACCATCCTAACTCCTAACATCCAAAAAAAATTAAATAAATAACAATAATATATATATATATATATATATATATATATATATATATATATATATATATATATATATATATATATATGCATGCCCCTGTAGCTAAATGCTTAGTTACGGCGCTGGGCAAAACCAAAGCCCATGGCCAGTATACAATATTTTTCTGTATGCATTATTTTCTGTTGAGCACTACTGACTGTTGAGCACTGGAAGGGAAGGCGATGCAAGCATTGCTCGATTTAGACCCAGAGGAGCCGTGTGACTTCCATACCCTATCCACGGCTCTCCAGCGCCGCGTTGGCCAAGTGGAGTCAGCCGTCAGCCGGCGCTATCGCCTTGCCACGCGCAAGAGAGTCAGTGTCGAGAAACTCGGGATACTGGCCGCAGACACTAAATACTTGGCACGGAGGGGGTATCCTGGTTTACCTCCGGCTGTACAAGAAGACCTGGCGATGGAGGCGTTCATCCGTGGCTTGAAGCCCACCGCGCTCTGACAACAGGTTCAGCTCGTTGCCCCAACCTCCCTAGAGCAGGCTTTAACCCATGCCCTAAGGATTGAGGCCGTGCTCGAGGAGGGCGAGAGAGTCCGGATCCCCAAAGTCTGCGCGGTCAGAGGAAAGGAAGATAGCGATGGAGACGAGGATACCGCCGCTGTCAGGCAGACCACTCCTGTAAGGCGCTGCTGGAACTGCGGAAGCCCGGGTCACCTGCATGCACAATGCCGCCGCCGCCGTCACCCAGTACCATCTGAAGAAGAGACGTCATGGGCGGGAAACGAAAAAGGAGCGGCGTAAACGGGGGACCGCAGCTCCTTCACCTTCCTTCCCCCACCCATAGAGACAAAGAGAACGACGCGTGGCAATGGTGGGCCGTGTTGGCCGGGGCAACAGTCTGCATGCACCCTGCCTCTTAAATGGGGTGCAGTGCAAGGCCTTGGTCGACACAGGCTCCACCATCTCCATCCTGCAGCCCGGGGTCCTCCCCAGAGAAAGTGACGGATGGCTGGAAGGCTGGACGCCCACCACGGTTCGCCTCCGCACTGTCACCGGCCAGGTCGCGTCCATGCTGGGACGACGGCATCTGGAGATCCAGCTCGGAGACTGCACGATCCAACACGAATTCTGGCTGGCGGAGATACAGGATCGCTGCATTCTGGGCCTGGACCTCCTGAACAAAGTAGGAGCTACCATCGACTTGGCTGAGGGAACCTTGTGCCTTGGCCAGAGCCAACTGCGCCTGATTCCGGGTCGGGAGAAGGAAGGGGAGCAACGCCGCACCAGAACCACCGTGCGGCATAGCCAGATGAGGGAGGTTCGTCGGACGCAGGGGGGCAGGACCCGGCCTCTCCCAGAAGCAGAGGACAGGACATCGGCGACGGAGTTTGCAAGGGCTTCAACTGTCTCCGCCCCCTCTCCTGCAGAACTTTCACCGCCCCCTGCAACCACAACCGGTGGAACACAGGACTGCAGGATAACTGATGCGGTGAAAGCGCTGTGGCAGAGGAGTAAGGAGGGTCTATCTCAGGGCCAGCGGGACCAGTTATGGGAACTATTAAGGGGGTACTTGGACATTTTTGCTGCAAACATAGAGGACTGTGGGCGGACTGGATTAGTTCAGCACAGCATTAACACGGGAGACGCGGCTCCGATCCGGGAGCGGCCACGGCGGCTACCCTTGGCAAAGCGGGAAGCGGCCGAGGGCATGATTCTGGAAATGGCCACTGCCGGGGTAATTGAACCATCGGCTAGCCCCTGGGCCGCGCCAGCCCTGCTAGTAAAAAAAAAGACGGGTCACTGCGGTTCTGTGTGGATTATCGCAAACTGAATGCAGTGACACACAAGGACTCGTACCCCCTCCCCAGAATCGATGAAGCTCTGGACTACATCACAGGCTCCCGCTGGTTCAGCTCCCTCGACCTGCGCAGCGGATACTGGCAGGTTGAGCTGGCCCCTGATACATGACAGAAAACTGCATTCTCCATTGGCCAGGGTCTGTGGCAGTTTTCAGTGATGCCCTTTGGACTGTGCAATGCCCCAGCAACGTTCGAGCGCCTGATGGAGCGGGTGCTCACCGGAGTTCCACGGACCCATTGTGTTGTATACCTGGATGACTTACTGGTGCACGCCACCACCTTTTCGGCGGCACTGCAGAACTTGCGGACTGTGTTCGAGCGCATCCGTGGAGCTGGCTTAAAACTCCACCCTGGGAAGTGCAACCTGCTGAGAAGAGAAACACACTTCCTCGGACATGTTGTCGGGGCAGACGGCATTGCCACAGACCCTGCTAAAGTGACTGCTGTAAAGGACTGGCCGGTCCCCAGGACTGTGACAGAGGTGCGTAGCTTTCTGGGCCTGGTGTCTTATTACCACCGCTTTGTGAAGGACTTTGCTCAGATCGCCAGGCCCCTGCACCGCCTGACTGAGAAAGGGGGCTGGTTCAGCTGGGACACCGACTGCGCAGCTGCCTTTGGGGAATTGCGAGAGGCCCTTGTGAAGGCCCCAGTCTTGGCGTTCCCTGACCCCCAAAAACCGTTCATCCTGGACACGGACGCGAGCGATGTGGGGATCGGAGCAGTGCTAGCCCAGGAAGGCTCGGACGGAGAACAGGTGGTCGCGTACTACAGCCAAGCTCTTAGTAAAACAGAGCGGAACTATTGTGTGACTCGCCGGGAACTGTTGGCTGTAGTACGGGCTGTGCACCACTTTCGTCCCTATCTCTACGGGTGAAGATTCAAGCTGCGCACGGATCACGCCTCCCTGCGGTGGCTGCTCAACTTCCGCGAGCCCGAAGGACAGGTGGCTCGCTGGATAGAGACACTGCAAGGGTATGCCTACACAATAATGCAGATGCCCTGTCCCGTCGCCCCTGCTTCTCTGAGGACTGTAAGCTCTGCCATCGGATGGAGGAGCGAGAGGCACAGCGGTCCTTGGAGGAGCGAGTAAGTGCTGCCACTGTAGCTGTGGAGACCCCCCTTGAGTTGCCAGCGGGGGAGATCCAGCGTCAGCAGGGTCTGGACGCTGAGCTGGCACCGCTGATCCGCTGGTTATCGGCGGGTCAGCGCCCAGCCAGACGTGCGGTGTCAGCCCTCTCCCCGGAGGTAAAAGTGCTGTTGGCGCAATGGGAATGTTTGAGCCTCCGGGAAAGTGTGCTGTACCGTTTCTGGACAGACCCTGCGACAGGGCGCAAGCGGCTACAAGTGGTGGTTCCTCAAGCTCTCCGAGAGACCGTCCTGCGAGCCGTGCATGGCGGACCAGCCACTGGACACTTCGGCGTTGCCAAGACCCTGGGTCGGCTTCGGGAGCGGTTCTACTGGGGACGGTGCCGACGTGATGTGGAGACTTATGTGCGACGCTGTGACCAGTGCACCGCCCGGAAGGGCCCCTTGGACCGCTCTCATGCCCCGCTCCAGCAGTACCAGGTGGGGGCACCATTAGAGCGCGTCGGTGTGGACATCTTAGGGCCGTTTCCACGGACGGAGGGGGGCAACCGGTACGTCCTGGTGGCCATGGATTACTTTACTAAATGGCCCGAGGCGTACGCAGTCCCCGATCAGAGCGCGACTACCTGCGCAGAGGCACTGCTGGAAGGCATGTTCTGCCGGTTTGGGGTTCCCGAGGAGCTACATAGTGACCAGGGGCGTAACTTTGAAGCGCAGGTGTTTGGTGAGGTGTGCAGGCGGCTGGGTATTAAGAAAACCAGGACGACCCCACTACACCCACAGAGCGATGGATTGGTGGAGCGGTTTAACCGCACCCTTGCCACCCAGCTGACCATGTGGACCTCCCAGCACCAGCGTGACTGGGATCAATGCTTGCCCTTGGTCCTAATGGCCTACCGGACTGCAGTGCATGAATCTACAGGGTGCACGCCAGCGGCTCTTATGTTTGGGAGAGAGCTCCGCACCCCAGTGGACCTTGTGTTTGGCCGGCCACCTCAGCTCCACACTCCGGAACCTACCGGCCCGGAATACCTCCAGCAGCTACAGGACCGATTGGACACTGCCCATGCTTACGCTCGGAAGCACCTCACCTCAGCTGGCCAGCGTCAGAAACGGGCATACGATACTCACTGCAAGGGCCGGGGATTTCAAGCTGGGCAGCAGGTCTGGGTTCACTGCCCTCGGCGAAGAAAGGGATTCTGCCCCAAGCTGGCCAGTAACTGGGAGGGCCCCTGTGTTGTTCTGGAGAGGCTCTCCGAGGTGACTTATCGAGTGCGGCTGCGGACCCGTAGCCGGGCGGTTGTGCTCCACCAAGACCGCTTGGCCCCCTACCGCCCCGGAACAAACTCGGTTGTCCCTGCAGCCAGCCCGGAGGCCAGCTCCCAGGACAGGGAAAGCGCTTCCCCCTTGCAACCACCGAATAGTTTACCAGCTGGTGGCCCAGGTAGGAGCATTCCGGCTCCAGCTGACTCCCAGCCCGCTGCACCTGTGCTCCAGTGCGGCCAGCGTATCCGTCGACCACCCCCGGGACTCTCTGACTTTGTGAGACATTAAG
Source organism: Acipenser ruthenus (assembly GCF_902713425.1). Lineage (NCBI taxonomy): Eukaryota > Metazoa > Chordata > Actinopteri > Acipenseriformes > Acipenseridae > Acipenser > Acipenser ruthenus. The sequence goes on along the minus strand of NC_081196.1, from coordinate 47,960,734 downwards.
TGTTGAGCCAGCGGGACGTTCGGCCCTAAGATGGGGGCTGTGTAACGGGCACGGCTGGACTGACTCGCCGTTGCCACCTGTCGTCGAATAGGGCGCTGTGCCCGGAGCCAGTCCCCTACATTTGGTTAATGTGCAGCCGTGGATGCTGGGAGTACGAACTATGGTAGGGGAGAAACGGAATTATTGTTGTTGTGTTTATTTGTTGTTACTGTAAAAGTTTGCGTACTGTTCTATGCATTTCCCTGTAATTGTTATTACCCTTCCGGTGCTGTTTGATATATATGTGAATGTCACCCTGAGAGGCAGAGTAGTGCTCTGGTGTGGGGAAGGGCTGTGTGTGTGTGTTCATAGAGGGCGCTGACTTGCTGTTAGCTGCTTAATAAACTGCATTACCTAAAAGAGCTATTGTGTGCGTGTCTCCGTTAATCCCTGTGCTCGCTACAATATATATATATATATATATATATATATATATATATATATATATATATATATATATATATATATATATATATATATATAATTGCGATATGGAGTCTTGCATGCCCCGGTAGCTACGAAATGGAGTCTTACCATCCACCTCAGGTTGCTTCAACCGGAGGTGCATGCAATGATATATATATGCATGCCCCGGCAGCTAAATGCTTAGTTACGGCGCTGGGCAAAACCAAAGCCCATGGCCAGTATACAATATTTTTCTGTATGCATTCTTTTCTGTTGAGCACTACTGACACCGTTGAAAGGGTGAGTCTTAGGTCGCCTGTGGATACATTAGTCCAATCAATGCGTCTGAACCTGCATGCGCAAGTAAATACCATCCTAACTCCTAACATCCAAAAAAAAAAAAAAACAAGTAGTGGAGTAGTGGTTAGAGCTCTGGACTCTTGACCGGAGGGTCATGGGTTCAATCACCGGTGTAGGACACTGCTGCTGTACAATTGAGCAAGGTACATTACCTAGATTGCTCCAGTAAAAACCCAACTGTATAAATGGGTAATTGTAGTAAAAATACTGTGATATCTTGTAACAATTGCAAGTCGCCCTGGATAAGGGCGTCTGCTAAGAAATAAATAATAATAATAGTAATAATATATATATATATATATATATATATATATATATATATATATATATATATATATATATATATATATATATATATAATTGCATGCCCCGGTAGCTACGATATGGAGTCTTGCATGCCCGGGATATATATATATATATATATATATATATATATATATGCCCCGGTAGCTAAATGCTTAGTTACGGCGCTGGGCAAAACCAAAGCCTATGGCCAGTATACAATATTTTTCTGTATGCATTCTTTTCTGTTGAGCACTACTGACACCGTTGCCTCGCCTCATGACATATCTTATTGCCAGCTGACCTCTCCAGCAGCCAGCCTACTAATAAGATTATTATTTTTCACGGATTGTGCAGCCAGCTTCATCAAGGGACGGTAACCAAGTCCATCCAGGTCTTGGAGATGGAGTGGTGGTAAATGTACAACCTGTTATTAATTGAATAACTAAAGAAATAAATCAGAATGAAAACAGTTCTGGACGCTGCTGAGAGAAAACCGGCAAAACTGTTTCAATTCCTGAGTTCGGTTACCTACTTGTTTTCATTCTGATTATTTGTTTAGGCTACAGCGTGTCCGTCAGCTCAACTAGCGAATGTCAGTGCAGTGTGATACCAAAAAAAATGAGTGGTTGGATTTGCTGTCAATCAACCCAAGTTTTTTGTTGGATCAGCTGTTTGTACATGTTTTTTGTGTTTAAAGGCGCTGTAGTTATACAATGTAGTTAATGCAACTGTGTACACAAGTCCCTCCTCCCCCGAACCTCCAGAAGATTAGGTACCATCGGCAGTCCTGCGTCAGTCAAAGAGTAATTACATTAGTCAGGATTTGTGAAATTAAATAAAATGGTTTGCTTTGCTTTGAACACCAAATGTGAAATGAACAACCATAAGTACGAATGAAATTATATATAGTTACTTATTATCATAATGTGAAATTGAAATCTGATGCGCATGTTAAAAGTTCAAGTCCTTTGCTTCGTATTTCCTTTTTAGTTTTTAAACGGAAGTGTTCTGAACTGAATCTCTCTTTTTAACTATTTTGCACAACAGTGTATTTGGTTATTGGATCTTCTGTTAAAAAAAAAAAAGTTCTTTATTTTTCGAAAATAAAACGTCAATGCACTAATAAGAAATCAGGTTGCCAATTTCACCACTGTGACTATTCACCTTAAAAAAGTTACCATTGCCACCCTCTCCCGAAAAAAAATCCTGGCTACGCCACTGTTGCCAGGGTTTATTATTTAAAAATGCCCAGTTTATTTCAAACTTTCAAAACATAATAACATAACAAAGAGTGTCTAAGACCCTTCACCGTTATATTTGTTCTCGTGTGAGACTTTCACTTTTTCAGTCAGCGAAAATATGTGCTAAAACGGAGTGAATTTGAGCCCTGTTAAAATGGCAAAAATACAGCTACGTTTGGAGTTTTTCTACAACAAAAAAGCTAAACCTCCAACGCCAGAGACATCAACAGAAACCGAACCTGACTCTTCTGTAGTTCAGAATGTTACGAACAGCACAAGAGTGTGACGATCCTTCCATTTCAAACGCTCAGGTTAGTGCAGGTGTAGATGTCTGTCGATAAGAGACTCTTGCCTGTAAAGTGTTGTTTGCAGCTCTCTTGATTGTGACAATCTGGCGTAGAACTGTTTGTGATGAAATATCTGGTAATCTTAGAAAGATAGCTTAATGTTTACATAAAAATGGTTAAATTCGGGCATCGGGTTTGAGCATTTTTTTTTTCGGGGGGGGGGTGGTGATGGAGGTGCTGTGCCCCACCAGTTTTTCAAGCCATGAGTCGCCAATGACAGCAGGTAATAGTGATAGTTACATCAGGATATGATTAAATAGTGATAGTTACATCAGGATATGATTAAATAGTGATAGTTACATCAGGATGTGATTAAATACAAAGTACTACAGGTTAAAAACTTGGCAGATTACAGTATTCTGAAGTACAGGATTAAATGCAGTAAAATAGGGGCTGATAAGAGCAAAATAAAGCACATTTACATGAAGGGTGATAGTGTCCCAGGATACAAACAGAGGCGTTCTACAGGTGCTCTTTGAAGAGGTGAGTCTTAAGGAGGCGCCGGAATGTGGTCAGGGACTGGGCAGTCCTGACATCTGTAGGAAGGTCATTCCACCACTGCGGAGCAAGGGTGGAGAAGGAGCGGGCTTTGGAGGCAGGGGAGCGTAGCGGTGGTAGAGCTAGTCTTCTAGTGCAGGCGGAGCGGAGAGGTCGAGTGGGGATTTAGGGAGAGATGAGGGTCTGGAGGTAGCTGGGTGCAGACTGGTCAAGGCATCTGTAGGCTAGTACAAGAGTCTTGAATTGGATGCGACCGGTGATCGGGAGCCAGTGGAGCGAGCGGAGTAGTGGAGTAGCGTGGGTGAAGCGAGGCAGAGAGAACACCAGGCGGGCAGCAGAGCTCTGGATGAGCTGGAGCGGACAGGTGGCAGACGCAGGGAGGCCAGTCAGGAGGGATTTGCAGTAGTCTAGGCGGGAGAGTACCAGGGCCTGGACCAGGAGCTGGGTAGCATAGTTGGGGAGGAAGGGTCGGATTCTTCGGATGTTGCTCAGGAAGAATCGGCAAGAGCGTGCCAGAGTGGAGATGTGTATATATATATATATATATATATATATATATATATATATATATATATATATATATATATATATATATATATATATTATTGTTATTTTTTTTTCATTTTTTTTTTTTTTTGGATGTTAGGAGTTAGGATGGTATTTACTCGCGCATACTTTTGAATGTTATTTTCGAATCTCTCCTTTAACATGTCTGAAGGGGACACTGTATTACTTAAAACGTGAATTAACGAATTAAAACGTGTTAAAAGTGAGCAGTTGCCTTGGGATTACACACCAGGTTCAGAAGCATTGATTGGACGAATGTATCCGCAGGCGACCTAAGACTCACCGTTTCAACGGTGTCAGTAGTGCTCAACAGAAAACAATGCATACAGAAAAATATTGTATACTGGCCATGGGCTTTGGTTTTGCAGAGAGCCGTAACTAAGCATTTAGCTACCGGGGCATGCAAATATATATATATATATATATATATATATATATATATATATATATATATATATATATATATATATATATTGTAACAGATCGTCAGTGTTGAGCGCACGGGGAAGGTATCAGAAACGCGGGGATGCTGATATCTTTCCCCAAAGCTCAAAACTAGAGAGACGGGCGTTACGTTGGCAGAACAGAATAATAAATAAAGAAACTTCAACTCCCATGATTCCGAAGATCAGTAGTCAGGTGACATGTCCGCGGGAATCCGGGGGGTTTAAAAGGCAGGTCAGCAATTAGAAAGGGGGAGGTAATTGTGAAAGGTACTTTTTGTTAAGCAGCAACTTTGAAAGACCGAGTGGTGTTGTCGGTCCGTTTCATTAGCTTGGTACAGATTGTACAGCAACTGTTTTAAGTGGTGTGGAACAGAGATTAAAAAGGGGCGACAGTGTTGATGACCAGAGAGGATTACTTTATTCCAGAACCGAAGGTATCTGTGTGGAGTGACTCCAAAATAAAAAGCGAGTAGGGCTTATATTTTGGTCTGGCCGGAGGAAGCTGCAACGCGTCTGCAGCCTGGAATGAAGTGAAGCTGGTGCACTCGCCAAACAGATCTCTCCAGTGAGTAACACAGACCGCAGACTTGCGGGATCCATTTGTGCTTGGTTTCTTTGAAAAGAAAGACAGCGTTCGGTGTGTACCTGTTTTAAAAGAAAGTCACCGTCTTAAATGGACCTTTACTCACCTGCTTACTCGCCTGCTGTATGCAGCGTTCAACCCGTTTTCTACAGCTGTATTAATTGTTGCCAAACTGAATAAGTTTAAACAGGCAAAGTTTTATACCAGCGCTATAGTGTGCACGCGCTGAATTAATAAAAGCCTGTGCTTTGTGGACTGTTAGTTTACGTGTTCTTTTAAGCAACTACATTCTTTTCATGGACTGTGTTTTATTTGAGTGAGGCTGGTTGCTTAATTTCAGGTATAGAAACGCCATTTAATTCTAAAAGCAGTGTGACCCTGAAATCGCTGTAATTGTCTGGGATTTAAAGTGAAGACCCAGACTGGTGTTTTGTTTTGTCTATTGAACCGGGACTGTTTGGTTTAATGAACTGTGCTTGATAATATACCCAGGAAGGAAATAAACCACACGGACGGTGGTAGTTGTGTTTTATTTGTTTGTTTTAGTTCGTCAGGATTCAGCCAAGAAGCAGGCTGTCAATGTCAGTGTTCACCAGCAGAGGGCGACCACGGGTCCGATTACTTGGAAGACTTACCTGTTCCCCTGGAAAAGGATTACAAACTACATTTCCCAACAGCCCTTGTGGATTATAAAGAAAGTGAACCATTGACACTTGCCTGGTGAGACTTTTGTTCCGAGACCAGGTTTACTGTTACCAGCAGCGTCGGGATGGAACTTGGACTGGTCTCTATGCTAAAGCAACATGTTTTTCCTTGCAACGAGGACAGCTCGTGCAAGCAGTAGAGAGGGTTGAAGAAGTGAGATTAGTGGGCAGGGTTTCTTTTGTTTTGTTTATTTTCATAAACGTTCTGTTGAGACTTTGAACTTTTGGTTAAGAAAATAATAAAACTGCCTATTCTTCAACCTTACCAAGTGCCTCGGTGTCACCTCTCATGCTGCCAGTTGGCTACCACACTAAAATACAGAACAGATTGTTCACATATGGTGGCAGCGGTGGGATGCCAAACTGAAGACCTTTTTAAAGCTACAGTACCCCTAGCTTCACAGTACAGAGAGAGAGTGATATCACCGAGAGCAATGGAGATCTCAGTGCGTTGGATCTCTGACCCCAGGACCCTACCGTGGCTGAAGACCAAGGGAAAACATATTTTTGATGATGCTACCTTTGAATTTGTGCTGCGTTTCCTCCAGGCAACTCCGAAGACACAGCGGAAGCGAATGCGATACAACCATCCTCGCCTGAAGGAATCGCTGAAAGTCCTTGCGGAGGTAATGGAGGAACAGTTCAGCCAGGTCCAGGAGGGGGCGCCCCAGGAATACGGATATGAAGTGACAACATGTCCACTACCTGAGGTAACGAAGGGGCTAGAAGAGCCCAAAAGAAATACGCAAAGTGTGCGTGACCTTCAGCAACCACCAGAGGTGCTGCTGAGGGAAGAAGCGGAGCAGATACCACAGATTCCTGAAGCCCTCTGTAGGAGGGAAGTGTGTACTGCAAGGGTCCAGCAACAGCCACTGGAAGTGCTGCGGAGGACCAAGCAGAGTAACCTACAGCCACAGGAAGTGCAGCAGTTTCCAATGCAGGATATTCGTTGCCAGGAAGAAGTAGGGGGTGACCTACAGCAGCCAGCAAAGGAGCTACGGAATAAGGGAAAAGGACCCCTACTGGAACAGGTCCAGCCCCAAGCCGAGTGTGACAGCCGGGAGGCAAGGAAACGGAGGCTGGAAGAGCAAATCAGGCTGGTAGACCGCGGTGCAGACTTTTGCCTTATCTGCGGAAGGTATGTGGAAGACGGAACAAGATGTCATGTCCAAAGTCCGCTGCCTACCCCAGAACCAGTACAAGTAGGAAAGCGTGGGTGCTACCTGCAACCGCCAGTAGAGGTGCCGTTGAAGGAAAAGGAGCAGTTCAGAGCCCAAAAGACAGAACAGGAAGGACTTCCAACCCACGAGTTAGAGGGGGAGGGGTTGACGCCCTGTATATCTGTGAGGGAAGAGCTAGCAGCCTGTGCACCTGTGAGAGAGGCGCTGTACCTAACTCCAGCAACCGGAGGAGATTCCCCACAATCTCCAGAGTCCGGAGAAGAGGCACCACGAGCTCCCGAGGTAGAGGACCTGCTACGTCCACCTCTGCTGCCTGGAGAAAAAGAAGAAATGGAGCTGCCAACAGCGGTCACCCAAAAGCAGACTGAGAAACGGGTGGAGGACGAGCCGAAGTATCACTTCCAGAATCTACCACCTACTACAGAGTCAGCAGAAAGGAGACCCAGTGTGTACTGCTCACAACAGCCACAAAAGGAGCCATTGAGTGAGAAGCAGCTTATAGCCGAAAAGGCAGAACATCAGCAGCTTGCCGCCCAAAAACCAGAACAGGAGGGACTACCAACCCAAGAGAGAGAAGGGGAGGTGTCGACACCCTGCATACCTGTGAGGGAGGAGCTGAGGTCTGATGTATCTGTGAGGGAGGAGCTGACACCCTGTGAGTTGTTGAAGGAAGGGCAGACACCCTGGGTGCATGGGAGTGCCCTACAGAAGAAAATGGGACTGTCAGCATCTGGAAAACGCTTTGGGGGGGCAAGACGTGCTCAAGGAGAAGGAGCTACCGTCTCAGCAGCCAGAGACCCCAATAATTGAAGGAGGGGAACTCCTTCACAAAAAGCAAAGAATTCCAGAATCTAGTAAATGCTTGGGGGGGGGCAAATGACGAAGTGGGCGTCCTATGTGCCAAAGACCCCAGTGACTGAAGGAAAGGACCCCCTTCAGAAGGAACAGGGGCCCCAAAAGTCTAGAATTTTTTTTGGGGGGCAAGGTCGGGAGTGTCCTACCTGCATGCCTGGGAGCACAGCGACAGAAGGGGAGCTGTGCCAGACTCCAGGGACCGAGGGAGATTCCCCGCAATCTCCTGAGACCGGCAGTGACCCCCTGTTGGAGTGTAATACACCGGAGGAGACAATACTGTGGACAGAGGTATTGTTACCAGTATTTCCACAGCTAGTAGTACCACTGCCAGAGATTCCCCTGCTGGAGGGTAATACACCGGAGAAGACAATACTGTGGACAGAGGTATTGTTACCAGTATTTCCACAGCTAGTAGTACCACTGCCAGAGATTCCCCTGCTGGAGGGTAATACACCAGAGAAGACAATACTATGGACAGAGGTATTGTTACCAGCACTTCCGCGGCTATTAGTACCACTGCCAGAGATTCCCCTGCTAGAGTGCACAACGTCACTGCCAGTATGGCCAAAACCGAAGGAAGTATTCTGGACGATATTGGAATGTCCTGAACAACTATTGGCATTAGAGCTACCAGCACGTCCAAGACAGCAACGATCTAGAGTAGGGAGAGCATTACCAGCAGCAAGTCTGGAACCAGGGCTTTGGATAGAGCTGTCCTCGGGAGCGGAGTCCCAGGATGGGACAACAGAAGCTTTTAGTGTGAGGACAAAACCAAACGAGAAAGAAGAATACAAGGAGTTACTGTTGAGACCAGCAACCCGCCTAGTGTATGACAGAGGACGACTGGGCTTCAACAGTCCCACCCACCCACCCACAAGGATTGAAGGAGTACATGGTTGGGGTAAAAAGGCCGCTCATCCGAGTAGGTCTGAGCTGGGGAAAGAGATGTGTAACAGACCGTCAGTGTTGAGCGCACAAGGAAGGTATCAGAAACACGGGGATGCTGATATCTTTCCTCAAAGCTCAAAACTAGAGAGACGGGCGTTACGTTGGCAGAACAGAATAATAAATAAAGAAACTTCAACTCCCATGATTCCGAAGATCAGTAGTCAGGTGACATGTCCGCGGGAATCCGGGGGTTTAAAAGGCAGGTCAGCAATTAGAAAGGGGGAGGTAATTGTGAAAGGTACTTTTTGTATAGCAGCAACTTTGAAAGACCGAGTGGTGTTGTCGGTCAGTTTCATTAGCTTGGTACAGATTGTACAGCAACTGTTTTAAGTGGTGTGGAACAGAGATTAAAAAGGGGCGACAGTGTTGGTGACCAGAGAGGATTACTTTATTCCAGAACCGAAGGTATCTGTGTGGAGTGACTCCAAAATAAAAAGCGAGTAGGGCTTATATTTTGGTCTGGCCGGAGGAAGCTGCAACGCGTCTGCAGCCTGGAATGAAGTGAAGCTGGTGCACTCGCCAAACAGATCTCTCCAGTGAGTAACACAGACCGCAGACTTGCGGGATCCATTTGTGCTTGGTTTCTTTGAAAAGAAAGACAGCGTTCGGTGTGTACCTGTTTTAAAAGAAAGTCACCGTCTTAAATGGACCTTTACTCACCTGCTTACTCGCCTGCTGTATGCAGCGTTCAACCCGTTTTCTACAGCTGTATTAATTGTTGCCAAACTGAATAAGTTTAAACAGGCAAAGTTTTATACCAGCGCTATAGTGTGCACGCGCTGAATTAATAAAAGCCTGTGCTTTGTGGACTGTTAGTTTACGTGTTCTTTTAAGCAACTACATTCTTTTCATGGACTGTGTTTTATTTGAGTGAGGCTGGTTGCTTAATTTCAGGTATAGAAACGCCATTTAATTCTAAAAGCAGTGTGACCCTGAAATCGCTGTAATTGTCTGGGATTTAAAGTGAAGACCCAGACTGGTGTTTTGTTTTGTCTATTGAACCGGGACTGTTTGGTTTAATGAACTGTGCTTGATAATATACCCAGGAAGGAAATAAACCACACGGACGGTGGTAGTTGTGTTTTATTTGTTTGTTTTAGTTCGTCAGGATCCAGCCAAGAAGCAGGCTGTCAATGTCAGTGTTCACCAGCAGAGGGCGACCACGGGTCCGATTACTTGGAAGACTTACCTGTTCCCCTGGAAAAGGATTACAAACTACATTTCCCAACAGCCCTTGTGGATTATAAAGAAAGTGAACCATTGACACTTGCCTGGTGAGACTTTTGTTCCGAGACCAGGTTTACTGTTACCAGCAGCGTCGGGATGGAACTTGGACTGGTCTCTATGCTAAAGCAACATGTTTTTCCTTGCAACGAGGACAGCTCGTGCAAGCAGTAGAGAGGGTTGAAGAAGTGAGATTAGTGGGCAGGGTTTCTTTTGTTTTGTTTATTTTCATAAACGTTCTGTTGAGACTTTGAACTTTTGGTTAAGAAAATAATAAAACTGCCTATTCTAAAACCTTACCAAGAGCCTCGGTGTCACCTCTCATGCTGCCAGTTGGCTACCACACTAAAATACAGAACAGGTTGTTCACAATATATATATATATATATATATATATATAATAAAAATAACAATACTAATTATATATATTAGTATTGTTATTTTTTTCTTTTTTTTTTTTTTTTGGATGTTAGGAGTTAGGATGGTATTTACTCGCGCATAGTTTTGAATGTTATTTTCGAATCTCTCCTTTAACATGTCTGAAGGGGACACTGTATTACTTAAAACGTGAATTAACGAATTAAAACGTGTTAAAAGTGAGCAGTTGCCTTGGGATTACACACCAGGTTCAGAAGCATTGATTGGACTAATGTATCCGCAGGCGACCTAAGACTCACCATTTCAACGGTGTCAGTAGTGCTCAACAGAAAAGAATGCATACAGAAAAATATTGTATACTGGCCATGGGCTTTGGATTTGCCCAGAGCCGTAACTAAGCATTTAGCTACCGGGGCATGCATATATATATATATATATATATATATATATATATATATATATACATATTTATATATATATAATATGCGTGTCTGCATAATTTGTCTGGTTAAATAACATGCTAGGAATTACTGGTTTGCATTATCAATAAAAACAAAGAAATATTTTTTATAGAAACACTTTATTACAGGTATAGCAATAAAATAAATAAATACAGTATAGGAGTTATACTTTTAATTATAACACATAAATAAATGCATACAAATAAAACATTCTGTATATGTTTCGTTACTCTTAGAATAACAAATACACAAATAAGTGAAAGGCTGACAACATTTTTTGACAGGTAGATATATAAATACATTATTTATAACTAATCATAATATATTATCCATAATGTAATTAGTTTAATTACAAACAAAACAAGCAAAAACCTAACTAGTCACAAGTATTTTATAAAACAAGTATTATAAAAAATATTAACACATTTATTTTTATTTATTTATTTATTGCATTTATATAGCGCTTTTTATACAAAAGTATCGCAAAGCACTGTATAGTACATAGCAGGAAAAATAAATCACAATCTGTTTGTATAGCAGGTCACACATATAACTGCTACACTCAGCCCATTTAAATACAGATTTAAACAGTATACACAATACAAAAGCACCAATTTTAAAGTTACATTAAAACCCACTAAGATAAGCGAGCCATTTTATAAAAATGTGTTTTTAGTCTTCATTTGAAAACTGTAATGGACCCAGATTTCCTGATAAACGAAGGCTGAGCATTCCAGAAAAAAGCCCTGCCTCCAGTGTTGCTTTGTTGACCCTAGGAATAACCAGCAGGCCCACATCCTGTGATTTCAGAGTGTGGTTTGGAAGATACGGTGTCAGTAACTCCTGTAAATAATGAGGTGCTAATCCATTCAGGGCCTTATAAGTCCCTATAACAGCAAAATCACCATTTAAAAAAGTACATTACAATAATCAATTCTAGATGAAACAAAGACATGTATTATTCTCTCGGCATCAGATACAGAAATAATTAGAACATAAGAAAGTTGTTTGTTTGGTTGTTAGTAGCTTATTGATCCCAGAATCTCATCAAGCAGCTTCTTGAAGGATCCCAGGGTGTCAGCTTCAACAACATTACTGGGGAGTTGGTCTAAGTTTGGCTATATTTCTCAAATGGTAAAAATATACTTTAGTAACTTCCCTAGTATGAGTCTAAAATGATAGATCAGACTCAAAGATTACCCTCAAACTCTTAATTTCGACTTTAAATTTTGATGAGAGACTGCAAGGGTCGTGCTCATGTAATCCTACATTTCCTTTTAGTTGGTTCTGTGAGCCCACTAGCATAACCTCTGTTTTATCTCAATTCAACATTAGGAGATTCTGTGACATCCAATGCTTGATGTCTGTAAGGCAAGTAGCTAATAACACCCAGGCAGAAGAATGTCCTTGCTTTAGGGACAGATAATAGCTGGTTATCATCAGCATAGCTGTATACAACTGTAAGTTGCCCTGGGTAAGGGTGTCTGCTAAAAAAAAAAAAAAAAAAAAATAGTAATCCCTGGGCCTGTGGTTATTATAGCACAACCAACACCCTTATTGCTTTCCCGACCTGGCGCCTGACAAAAGAAAGTTTACTATTCCCACTATACTAGGTGGAGTGTTCTGATCTTTTTGAGTACCCAAAATACATTTCTCAATATAATATTAGGCTGTTTTTTTCTCTGTGGGTATTTGATATTGTACACAAAATACAAGGAAAAAAGAAGCCCAAATCTCTGGGTGAGGGCCTCAGGTTATTATTATTTGTTTATTTAGCAGACACCTTTATCCAAGGCTTACAGAGACTAGGGAGTGTGAACTATGCATCAGCTGCAGAGTCACTTACAATTATGTCTCACCCGAAAGAGGGAGCACAAGGAGGTTAAGTGGCTTGCTCAAGGTCACACAATGAGTCAGTTTGCTGAGGTGGGATTTGAACCGTGGACTTCCTGGTTACGAACCCTTTTCTTTAACCACTGGACCACACAGCCTCCTCAGCAAGTAGATTTTGTCCATTCATTCTCAGACCAATTTTTCTATCAAGATGGAAGGGGTTTCCCTGGATAATGACAGGTGTGGGAGTTGTAGGGTCCTTAAAAAAAAAAAAAACAGAAAAATAAATCACTTACACTGTATTTTAAAAATAAAATGCTGACGCAGCATCTTACGTTATATTGTGATCATCTTTATTTGCATATTCCCATTCCCTTAATTCTTCAATTCCAACACCATCCCTCTCCCCTAATGTAATAATTCATAGCTGTTAGTTTTTAATACTTTTCATGTATTGTATTTGATGCCATGGGCTAGAAGAATTGGAGGTAATTCTATTTATAAATTCACTGTTTGGCAACAGCAGTTTGTTATAGACAAAAATCCAAAGTTTTTAATACAGGTGATTTATTTATTTATTTATTTATTTATTTATTTATTAATCATTTTCAGCATCTTTAAACAGCTTGTTCAGTGGTAACCACGCACTGGATACTGAAGTAAACTGCAGCTACGTTCCAGCATGAATGAGACACGGACAGTGCGCCACGTTCAACCTTGACCTCTGTACACCAGAAGCAGTTTAAAGTAGATTTATGTACATTTAAAGCAACATTGTCTTTGTTCATGATTATATATGATAAGTGTATTAGTTTGGTTCTCAAACAAACAAACAAAAAAATCCTTGCATGTTTTTTGCCCCGCCCCAAGTGTAAAACCAAATATTCTCTGACAGCATATAGACAGTACGTGTTTTCCGCAGAAAACAGATTCTTACGGTCTCTGTTCATGATGAGAAAGAGTTTAACTGAGTGCATTGTTTCGATATGTTTGATTGGTCTCGCAGCAGTATGGGTAAGAATAGACTGAATGACCTTGCCCTGCTAATATGTCCGGACATGTCCCAGGAGGAAGTGTTACAGCGTTTCGATAGATCTGGATATAGGAGGATTAGCAAACCCTGATTTAAAGTAAAGTCTTCTAAATCAGTTTTTAATTGTGGCATCATACAGTCTCAGCAGTCTGATCAGTCTTAGCATTAGTATCAGCAATCTTACCAGTCCCAGCAGTGTCAGCACCAGTCTTACCAGTCCCAGCAGTAGCAGCACCAGTCCCAACAGTGGCAGCACCAGTCTTACCAGTCCCAGCAGTGGCAGCACCAGTCTTACCAGTTCCAGCAGTAGAAGCACCACTCTTACCAGTCCCAGCAGTAGCAGCACCAGTCTTACCAGTCCCAGCAGCACCAGTCTTACCAGTTTCAGCAGTAGCAGCACCAGTCTTACCAGTCCCAGCAGTAGCAGAACCACTTACCAGTCCCAGCAGCACCAGTCTTACCAGTTCCAGCAGTAGCAGCACCAGTCTTACCAGTTCCAGCAGTAGCAGCACCAGTCCTGCCAGTCCCAGCAGTGTCAGCATCAGTTCCAGAAGTAGCAGCACCAGTCTTACCAGTTCCAGTTGTAGCATCAGTGTCATCAGTGTCAGCATTAACTTCAATAGCAGTGAACCAAACGCATGTCTCTCAATGAAGGTATAAACCCATCTACGTGTTCATATCTATAACTTCTATTCTTCTTGTCCTTTTAATATCACATATTTCTAACAGTGTGAATAGGGTAATTTTAGGAATTTGTTGTATACCTTTGCAGTTTGCATTAATAGTCTCCAGGCTTTAAAATATGATAAATTTCACCTTCGTAACATGAACAGGATATACACAGGGTTTTGTTTTTTTTGTAGACAAAAATTTGATTTTTGCCTCAGTAAAAATCTATTCCTAGCTAAGCCCCTGGTAACATTAAACTGGTAAGATGGACCATGTCTAGGCAAAATGATCACATGCTTGACATGATAAAACAAGCCCCACCTTGCCCAGACTTAGAGCCAAAGGATTGTATGAACATGTGCCCATACTCACCTTGCCCAGTCAAGCAAAAGGATCAGCTGTTTAATATCATACAGCATAATGCATCTTGACCAAACAACATGGTCAATAAAGTCTGCTATGTGAGCCAATTAATATATATATATATATATATATATATATATATATATATATATATATATATTGTAATGATTCCACCTCTCTCGGGTTCGTTGCCCCTTTAAAAACAGTGACCCAACACACAGAAATTGATTTTTCTTGCGCGGTTGCGCTGTTTTAATAAACACCAAAACAAAAATACAAAACAAACACCTAGCTCTTTATGAGCACTAACTAAACAAACAGGAACCTAACTGAAAACAGGACAGCTAAGCTGTTTCCCTGTATAACAAAGCAAAACAAAATCAACCCAGTTTTCACGGTTTCTCAGTACCTTCTTCTCTGTACGCCTGCACACCCTCGCAAGCGGGCTCTACCCACAGCAGCCTTGAACCAACTAACTGTGAGGCTTATATACCCCACAGTAACGCGTGTGAGCAGCTGGCACTACTTTGCACTGATCGTGCCAAACTGCCATAATAATTAACAAATCATTCAATTACAATAAATAAACAAACCCCACACTAATTGTGCATTCTCACATGGATTCCTCTACAGGGAGGTTTTTAACCCCCTCCCTGCTGTCTCTCACAACCCGCTATCTTACACATCCCCCCCCCTTGTCTTCACAAGACACAGGCCACAAGACGGCCACCTCCTCCCCTAAAACCCAACCACCCACCCTCGAGTCCACAAATGTCAATTTTCGCCCTCTTCCACGGGCGAACTCGAGGGTGGATCGATCCACGTCCCGGCTCAGCCAGGTAGGGACCGCGCACCGGCAACGAGGGACCCCAACGGTTTGTCAGGGGCGACCCGAACGACAACCGGGGCACTGGAGGCTGCAGCAGCGGGCAGAGGTCTGCAGCTGGGACCCAGTGCAGTGACGTCCGGTCATCTAGGGGGAGCGAAGCAGTGACGTCTGGGAGCAGCGCAGCGACGTCTTAGTGTCCGTGAGGAGCGGAGCAGGGGACCAGGTGCAGAACTGTGCCCGATTCTGCCGACTCCTGGGCTCCAGGTCTAGTGACGGGAGGTCCAGACCAACCGACAGGGTGTCCAGGCGCAAGGGGTGAGGGACCGGACGCAGCGACGCCGGACTGGACAGTAGGGGTGGTGGTCGGGGCTGTGGTGGAGGTATGTTTTCCACCTCCTCCCTGGGCTCCGGAAGCAGCGACTCCTCCCCTCTGGGCTCTGGCAGCGGCGGCTCCTCCCCTCTGGACTCCGACAGCGGCGGCTCCTACCCTCTGGGCTCTGACAGCGGCGGCTCCTCCCCTCTGGGCTCCGACAGCGGCGGCTCTTCCCCTCTGGGCTCCGGCTCTTCCCCCTCTGGCTCTGACAGCGGCGGCTCTTCCCCTCTGGGCTCTGGCTCTTCCCCCTCTGGCTTGGGAGATTGCGGAGTTACCCATACCTGCTCCCACTTCTGGAGCAGCAGGTCTATCTCTGTGGGCTCCGGATCAGGTAGCCCCCACCCCTGTCTCTGCTCTTTTTGAGCAGCTGTGTTTCGATTGACCATTTCAATCAACTCCTTTAAATCCATTATTTCTTTTATTTATTTATTTTTTTTTTTTGGGTCGTAGGGCGCCCACACACGCTGCCACCAAATGTAATGATTCCACCTCTCTCGGGTTCGTTGCCCCTTTAAAAACAGTGACCCAACACACAGAAATTGATTTTTCTTGCGCGGTTGCGCTATTTTAATAAACACCAAAACAAAAATACAAAACAAACACCTAGCTCTTTATGAGCACTAACTAAACAAACAGGAACCTAACTGAAAACAGGACAGCTAAGCTGTTTCCCTGTACAACAAAGCAAAACAAAATCAACCCAGTTTTCACACCTTTCACGGTTTCTCAGTACCTTCTTCTCTGTACGCCTGCACACCCTCGCAAGCGGGCTCTACCCACAGCAGCCTTGAACCAACTAACTGTGAGGCTTATATACCCCACAGTAACGCGTGTGAGCAGCTGGCACTACTTTGCACTGATCGTGCCAAACTGCCATAATAATTAACAAATCATTCAATTACAATAAATAAACAAACCCCACACTAATTGTGCATTCTCACATGGATTCCTCTACAGGGAGGTTTTTAACCCCCTCCCTGCTGTCTCTCACAACCCGCTATCTTACAATATATATAGAACACCATTACATCATGTAAGAATAAATCATGAATTTGAATGTAAACAATAACAAGTAGTTGTCATGCCGTCAAAAACCTATAAATACCTCCAATGTTTGGATTCAAACACAGGCTCCCTTGAGAAAGATATGTACAACATATCGAAACGTTGGGCAGCTGGCTCTTTGAGCTAAAATATATATATATATATATATATATATATATATATATATATATATATATATATATATATATATATATTGTAACGACCCTGGCGATGGCAGCATCCTGGACATTGTGTTTGTCTTGTTTGTTACGTCCTGTTTAAGGTTCCATGTATTGTGAGGGTACGGGGCACGCCGTTGGTGTGTGTCTGCGTGAGTGCATGCGTGTGTGTGCAGTGGGCGGTTCCCCCAGAGGCTATAAGTAGGAGGGGGGGGAAGCCGCGAGCGGGAGAATGCGTGTGAATGTCTGACTGGAGAGCGATTACGAGAGAGAGAGTACCGGCTGAGAGAGTGCTTGTCGGTGAGTCTGCGGTGTAAAAGAGAGAGAGACAGCTATTTGTTATTTTGGCGTGAACCCCGGCCCAAACAGGGTTTCGTTGTGTTATTAAAGAAATTAAAAAAAAATAAAAGTACGTGGAACCTCATCTGGTCTCTCCCGAGTCTGTCTCATCCCCATAGCACAGAACGCTACATTGGTGTCAGAAGTGGGATCTGGTGTATGAGTATCGCCACAGTTTCGCTACCGCCTCGGATGACGTGGGGCGGACACACCTGGTGCAGCACCAGATCGAGACGGGAGCCGCCCGCCCCATTAAGCAGCGCCCTCGCCGCCAACCACTCGCCCTCCAGGAAGCCACAGAGCAGGTGCTGGAGGAGATGAAGGCAGTGGGGATCATTGAGCCGTCCGACAGCCCCTGGACCTCGCCGGTAGTCATGGTGCGGAAGAAGGACGGCAAGTGGCGCTTCTGCGTCGATTACCGGCGAGTGAACGATGTGACGGAGAAGGACTCCTACCCCCTTCCCTGCATCGATGAGTCCCTGGACTTGGTGGCCGGCTCTAGATGGTTCTCTTCGCTGGACCTCCGCAGCGGCTACTGGCAGGTTGCGCTGGATCCCTCTGCACGGCCGAAGACTGCCTTCTCCACTGGACGGGGTCTGTGGCAGTTTACTGTGATGCCGTTCAGACTTTGCAACGCCCCCGCAACGTTCGAGCGGCTCATGGAAAAGGTGCTGGCCGGAGTACCCCCCTCGGAGTGCCTGGTCTACCTGGATGACCTGCTAGTCCACAGAGGGACCTTCCAGGACGCCCTGGCCTCCCTGCATGAGGTGCTCCGGCGAGTGAGGAAAGCGGGGCTAAAACTGCACTCTGAAAAGTGCCAGCTGATGCGCCAGGAGGTCTCGTTCCTCGGGCACCGAGTGGGAGCAGAGGGGATCCAGACAGAGGTGGACAAGGTCACCGCAGTGAGGGACTGGCCTATTCCCGTCAACCCCCGGCAGGTTAGAAGCTTCCTAGGGCTTGCGTCCTACTACAGCAGGTTTGTGCAGGGCTTTGCCACCATCGCTGCCCCCCTGCACCGCCTCCTGAGGAAAGACGAGCCCTTTGAGTGGACCCCGGCGTGCCAGGAGGCGTTCGCCTCCCTGCAACATGCGCTGTGCCAGTCCCCGGTGCTGGCTCCCCCGGATGTCCGTTCTCCCTTCCTGCTGGACACGGATGCAAGCAACGAGGGGATCGGGGCTGTCTTATCCCAGCCGGGTCCAGAAGGGGAGCATGTGGTGGCGTATTTTAGCCGGTCGCTCAGCAAGGCAGAGCGCCGGTATTGCGTCACCCGACGGGAGCTGCTTGCGGTGGTGGAGGGGGTCCACCACTTCCGCCACTATCTCTACGGGCTCCCCTTCACCATTCGCACAGACCACGCTGCCCTGCAGTGGCTCCTGACGTTCCGGGAGCCGGAGGGACAGGTCGCCCGTTGGATCGAGCAGCTCCAGGCGTTTCAGTACCGGATCCAACACCGGGCTGGTGAGAAGCACGCCAATGCGGACGCGCTGTCCCGTCGTCCCTGTGCCCGGGAGGGATGCGCCCATTGCAGCAGAAAGGAGGAGAGGGAAGCAGAGCTGTCCCGCCGGGGGGAAGAGCAATGCCGGGTGGCAGTATCGGCTGAGAGGGTGGATTGGAGAGCCCATCAGGACCGAGACCCGGACCTCCGCCCCATACTACATTGGCTAGAGGAGCAGCGAAGGCCTCCCTGGGAGGAGGTGGCCCCTTTTTCCACCGCCACTCGGGGGCTGTGGGCTCAGTGGAGCGGGTTGGCCTTGCGTGACAGAGTCCTTCAGCGGCAGTGGAAGGTGCCCGCCACGGGGGAGATGAGGTGGCAGGTGGTTGTCCCGGGGGCGATGCGCCAGGAGGTGCTAGAGGCCCATCATGGGACCCCAGGCACTGGTCATTTTGGAGTGACGAAGACCCTGAGGCGGCTCCGCCAGTCGTTCTACTGGGGGCAGTGCAGGCGAGACGTGGAGGACCACTGCCGACGCTGTGACATCTGCACTGCCCGGAAAGGACCCCAGGGCCGGTCGCATGCCCCACTCCAGCAGTACCAGGTCGGGGGGCCTATGGAGAGGGTTGCCGTGGACGTACTAGGCCCCTTTCCACGCTCAGAGAGGGGGAACCGGTTCGTTCTGGTGGCCCTCGATTACTTCACTAAGTGGCCAGAGGCGTACGCTTTGCCAGACCAGGAGGCAGAGACAGTCGCTGAAGCACTGCTGGAGGGGTTCTTCAGCCGGTTCGGGGTCCCTCAAGAGTTGCATTCCGACCAAGGGCGCAACTTTGAGTCCCGGGTCTTTGCCGGGATGTGCCGGCGCCTGGGCATCAAGAAGACGTGGACCACCCCTCTGCACCCTCAGAGCGACGGACTGGTGGAGAGGTTCAACCGCACGCTGGCCGTACAGCTGGCTGTCACCACCGCCACCCACCAGCGGGACTGGGACACCCACCTGCCTGTCGTGCTGTTGGCCTGCCGCTCTGCTGTCCAGGATTCCACCGCCTGCACCCCTGCCCTGCTCATGCTGGGGCGTGAGCTGCGCACTCCTGCGGAGCTAGCTTTTGGTCGTCCCCCAGATGCCCCCAGTGTACCCCCGGGCCCTGAGTATGCCAGGAGACTACAGGACCGACTGGAATCAGCCCACAGCTTCGCCAGGGACCAGTTGCAGGCTGCTGGGGTACGGCAGAAGCGGAACTATGACCTCCGAGTACGGGGGCGCCACTTCACCGCCGGGGAGCTCGTGTGGGTCTTCAGCCCCAAGAGACAGCGGGGCCGTTGCCCCAAATTGGACAGCCACTGTCTTGGTCCTTGCCATGTCCTGGAGAGGATCGGGGACGTGGCCTACCGGGTGCAGCTACCTCACAGAGGACGCAAGGTAGTGCTACACCGGGATCGGCTGGCCCCCTACCTGGGACAACACCCAGCACCATCCGACCCAGCAGCTCCTGACAGTCCTCTCCTGCCCCCTCCTGATCCACCCCGCCCTAACAGTCCCCCCACCCCCAGGGCTGAGGGTTCCTCCCCCGACGGTTCAGTTTCCCTGTCCCCTGTGGCTGACAGGAGCCCGTCCTCCACGCAGGGCTCCCGCCCGCAAAGACAGCATCGCCTCCCGGGTCGTTTTCGAGACTTTGTTCTTCCCTCGGGGACGAGGGACTAAGGGGGGGGGCTGTGTAACGACCCTGGCGATGGCAGCATCCTGGACATTGTGTTTGTCTTGTTTGTTACGTCCTGTTTAAGGTTCCATGTATTGTGAGGGTACGGGGCACGCCGTTGGTGTGTGTCTGCGTGAGTGCATGCGTGTGTGTGCAGTGGGCGGTTCCCCCAGAGGCTATAAGTAGGAGGGGGGGGAAGCCGCGAGCGGGAGAATGTGTGTGAATGTCTGACTGGAGAGCGATTACGAGAGAGAGAGTACCGGCTGAGAGAGTGCTTGTCGGTGAGTCTGCGGTGTAAAAGAGAGAGAGACAGCTATTTGTTATTTTGGCGTGAACCCCGGCCCAAACAGGGTTTCGTTGTGTTATTAAAGAAATTAAAAAAAATAAAAGTAAGTGGAACCTCATCTGGTCTCTCCCGAGTCTGTCTCATCCCCATAGCACAGAACGCTACAATATATATATATATATATATATATATATATATATATATATATATATATATATATATGTTTCTCTACAGCAGTTGAATTGACAGTAGAAAGTTATGTAAAATTGTTTTTGAAAGAAAACCTTTTTTTCATGAAAGAATATTTGTCTGTTAGTTAAAAGGACGGCTTGAAATTGTGTTTAGTTTTTCCTGAAGCTTACAGTACTCCCGAAAACATTTGTGGATCACTCACTTTTTTCCTTTGCACTTTAAGATATATGCTGTTTGTTGGCAACTGAAACTGCCCCTCCTCTAAAGTGATCAGATTGATTAGAGGTACAGTACTTCTGTCTCCCAATACCAATGCATCAAATTAACTTCATATGCAGAATTACATTGATTTTTTTCTATCATGTAATTGAAAAACCCTGTTAGAAGTAATATGTAGTGCCTCTTTTTCTTATTAAATCTGTTTGTGTGTTTACGTCTTTGTCTACATGCCTGGTGACATACGAACAGAAAAATAGCTAAGCTTTTCTCGGCAGGCAAATGTTTATGTTTATAATGTTGTGTGCGAGCAGGAAGGCGTGGCCACTGGACTGTGTGGCTGTGTGCGCGCGCTTTGTGATTTGTGATTTGGTGTTTAATGTTATGTTAATGTTCTGTTGTTAGGCACACTGGACCTGCAAGGCGGTGTAGCCTACACCCTAGCCCGCGAAAGAACGCTTACACAACTGTTCAAGTGATGTGCACCATTTCAGACGCTGTCATATATTGACACCGTAAACTACAATACTTAATGCTTTGTCACACAATTACCAGGAATTATTTATTATTCAGTACTGTATTTTAACGTTGTTTTTTTTTTACAGTAGTACTAAAATAAAATTGTTTTCAGTTTGCATGAGTGACAAATTATATTAAACACCATGGTATTAAAAGAACGTCGTTAAAAAAAGTCTAATTTAGTCAAGAGAAAAAGATACAGTAATTTGTGTTTTATTATTTTCATACCAGAACCGCCCGAGAAATCGTAGCAGTGAAGTAAATCTTATATTTACCTCATACTTAATACTCATGTATCCTAGAAATCGTCATTAAACAATAGACTTAATGAAACATTTTACGTCAGAAAGTTCCCAGAAGTATCATAAGTATTACCTTTTTCCTCTCTCAGTTCAGGCCAATTGATTATCGTCATCAGGTTTAGTAAAAAAATAAATAAATAAAAAAAATACCTCAGAAATTCTATCATTGACCCGCATTATTAACAAAAGCAAAATAACTTTTTTTTTTTTTTTTTTTTTTTACTCGTGGATGTTGTACAGCTGTCTGTACGTCTTTAGTTTATATTTTTTCATTCATTCACACAAATAAAGATAATTAGCTTTATTAAAAGGTTTTACTCACCTCTCAGTAAAGAAGGCTCTCCCGCCTGTGAAAAAACGTTGAACACCTGCCTCGCGCTGTGGGTTGCGATGGCAGCTGATTGGTTGAGAGGGCAACCGCTGTTGCTGGGGCATTTCTTCGTGGACCGCGCTTTTTCTACATTTAGTAGTTAAAACATTTCAAACAGCTTTTTGCCAGCGATAGCATAATGTATTTATTTATTTATTTATTTATTTATTTATTTATTTATTTATGTTGTATTGTGATGTGCAGGGGCATCTTGCCCTGAGGTTTTATTATTTTGTTGAACGTCGTATGGGTTTCTCCTACATATTTATCCAATTAAGTTCTGTTCAAGATGGATACGAATGGAAATAAACTACAATACACATGTTATACATACATATACTATAATAAATTCTAGTTAAATATTTGGCAAAATATTATCTGCTCTTTGATTTCCTCTCAATACCATGTACAAAATTATAACCATTTATGGTGTTTACCTTTTTATGACAGACTTTTTTCTCTCATCATGTATTGTGTATTAAAAATTGCGATTTGCACATCAATATTGTAGAGCACAATTTACAATGTATTTATATAAAGAGTTCTAAGATGAACCCTTTGCAATATTATATTAGACAGAGCAACCAGAGTTTCCCAAACGAACCCTTAGTAAGCCTTACTGAGAACAAAAAAAAAACTTGCAATAGAACCCTAACGTTCCCTGAGGAACCCTCAAAGAACCC
This sequence comes from Acipenser ruthenus, assembly GCF_902713425.1. Lineage (NCBI taxonomy): Eukaryota > Metazoa > Chordata > Actinopteri > Acipenseriformes > Acipenseridae > Acipenser > Acipenser ruthenus. The sequence continues at coordinate 47,937,853 of NC_081196.1, read as the reverse complement.
TTACTTTTTAGAGTGTAGTTTTGAATGTTATTTCCGAATCTCTCCTTTAACATGTCTGAAGGGGACACTGTATTACTTAAAACGTGAATTAACTTAAAACGTGAATTAACGTCTTAAAACGTGTTAAAAGTGAGCAGTTGCCTTGGGATTACACACCAGGATCAGACGCATTGATTGGACTAATGTATCCGCAGTCGACCTAAGAAAAATATTGTATACTGGCCATGGGCTTTGGTTTTGCCCAGAGCCGTAACTAAGCATTTAGGTACCGGGGCAAATATATATATATATATATATATATATATATATATATATATATATATATATATATATATATATATATATAAAATTATTTTTTTATTTTTTTATTTATTTATTTTATTTTTTATTTATTATTTTATTTTTTTGGATGTTAGGAGTTTGGATGGTATTTACTCGCGCATAGTTTTGAATGTTATTTCCGAATCTCTCCTTTAACATGTCTGAAGGGGACACTGTATTACTTAAAACGTGAATTAACGAATTAAAACGTGTTAAAAGTGAGCAGTTGCCTTGGGATTACACACCAGGTTCAGAAGCAGTGATTGGACTAATGTATCCGCAGGCGACCTAAGACTCACCGTTTCAACGGTGTCAGTAGTGCTCAACAGAAAACAATGCATACAGAAAAATATTGTATACTGGCCATGGGCTTTGGTTTTGCCCAGAGCCGTAACTAAGCATTTAGCTACCGGGGCATGCATATATATATATATATATATATATATATATATATATATATATATATATATATATATATATATATATATAATATGCGTGTCTGCATAATTTGTCTGGTTAAATAACATGCTAGGAATTACTGGTTTGCATTATCAATAAAAACAAAGAAATATTTTTTATAGAAACCCTTTATTACAGGTATAGCAATAAAATAAATAAATACAGTATAGGAGTTGTACTTTTAATTATAACACATAAATAAATGCATACAAATAAAACATTCTGTATATGTTTCGTTACTCTTAGAATAACAAATACACAAATAAGTGAAAGGCTGACAACATTTTTTGACAGGTAGATATATAAATATATTATTTATAACTAATCATAATATATTATCCATAATGTAATTAAATTAATTACAAACAAAACAAGCAAAAACCTAACTTTAGTCACAAGTATTTTATAAAACAAGTATTATAAAAAAATATTAACACATTTATTTTTATTTATTTATTTATTGCATTTATATAGCGCTTTTTATACAAAAGTATTGCAAAGCACTGTATAGTACATAGCAGGAAAAAAATCACAATCTGTTTGTATAGCAGGTCACACATATAACTGCTACACTCAGCCCATTTAAATACAGATTTAAACAGTATACACAATACAAAAGCACCAATTTTAAAGTTACATTAAAACCCACTAAGATAAGCGAGCCATTTTATAAAAGTGTGTTTTTAGTCTTCACTTGAAAACTGTAATGGACCCAGATTTCCTGATAAACGAAGGCTGAGCATTCCAGAAAAAAGCCCTGCCTCCAGTGTTGCTTGGTTTGGTTTGGAAGATACGGTGTCAGTAACTCCTGTAAATAATGAGGTGCTAATCCATTCAGGGCCTTATAAGTACCTATAACAGCAAAATCACCATTTAAAAAAGTACATTACAATAATCAATTCTAGATGAAACAAAGACATGTATTATTCTCTCGGCATCAGATACAGAAATAATTAGAACATAAGAAAGTTGTTTGTTTGGTTGTTAGTAGCTTATTGATCCCAGAATCTCATCAAGCAGCTTCTTGAAGGATCCCAGGGTGTCAGCTTCAACAACATTACTGGGGAGTTGGTCTAAGTTTAGTTATATTTCTCAAATGGTAAAAATATACTTTAGTAACTTCCCTAGTATGAGTCTAAAAGGATAGATCAGACTCAAAGATTACTCTCAAACTCTTCATTTCGAGTTTAAATTTTGATGAGAGACTGCAAGGGTCGTGCTCATGTAATCCTACATTTCCTTTTAGTTGGTTCTGTGAGCCCACTAGCATAACCTCTGTTTTATCTCAATTCAACATTAGGAGATTCTGTGAAATCCAATGCTTGATGTCTGTAAGGCAAGTAGCTAATAACACCCAGGCAGAAGAATGTCCTTGCTTTAGGGACAGATAATAGCTGGTTATCATCAGCATAGCTGTATACAACTGTAAGTTGCCCTGGGTAAGGGTGTCTGCTAAAAAAAAAAAAAAAAAAAAAAAAAAAAAATAGTAATCCCTGGGCCTGTGGTTATTATAGCACAACCAACACCCTTATTGCTTTCCCGACCTGGCGCCTGACAAAAGAAAGTTTACTATTCCCACTATACTAGGTGGAGTGTTCTGATCTTTTTGAGTACCCAAAATACATTTCTCAATATAATATTAGGCTGTTTTTTCTCTGTGGGTATTTGATATTGTACACAAAATACAAGGAAAAAAGAAGCCCAAATCTGTGGGTGAGGGCCTCAGGTTATTATTATTTGTTTATTTAGCAGACACCTTTATCCAAGGCTTACAGAGACTAGGGAGTGTGAACTATGCATCAGCTGCAGAGTCACTTACAATTATGTCTCACCCGAAAGACGGAGCACAAGGAGGTTAAGTGGCTTGCTCAAGGTCACACAATGAGTCAGTTTGCTGAGGTGGGATTTGAACCGTGGACTTCCTGGTTACGAACCCTTTTCTTTAACCACTGGACCACACAGCCTCCTCAGCAAGTAGATGTTGTCCATTCATTCTCAGGCCAATTTTTGTATCAAGATGGAAGGGGTTTCCCCGGATAATGACAGGTGTGGGAGTTGTAGGGTCCTTAAAAAAAAACAAAAAAAAAAAAAAACAGAAAAATAAATCACTTACACTGCATTTTAAAAATAAAATGCTGACGCAGCGTCTTACGTTATATTGTGATCATCTTTATTTGCATATTCCCATTTCCTTAATTCTTCAATTTCAACACCATCCCTCTCCCCTGATGTAATAATTCATGATTGTTAGTTTTTAATACTTTTCATGTATTGTATTTGATGCCATGGGCTAGAAGAATTGGAGGTAATTCTATTTATAAATTCACTGTTTGGCAACAGCAGTTTAATATATATATATATATATATATATATATATATATATATATATATATATATATATATATATATATATATATATATATATATATATATTTTTTTTTTTTTTTCAGAATGTTTTCGTTAGAGACAAAAATCCAAAGTTTTTAATACAGGTGATTTATTTATTTATTTATTTATTTATTTATTAATCATTTTCAGCATCTTTAAACAGCTTTTTCAGTGGTAACCACGCACTGGATACTGAAGTAAACTGCAGCTACGTTCCAGCATGAATGAGACACGGACAGTGTGCCACGTTCAACCTTGACCTCTGTACACCAGAAGCAGTTTAAAGTAGATTTATGTACATTTAAAGCAACATTGTCTTTGTTCATGATTATATATGATAAGTGTATTAGTTTGGTTCTCAAACAAACAAACAAAAAAATCCTTGCATGTTTTTTGCCCCGCCTCAAGTGTAAAACCAAATATTCTCTGACAGCATATAGACAGTACGTGTTTTCCGCAGCAAACAGATTCTTACGGTCTCTGTTCATGATGAGAAAGAGTTTAACTGAGTGCATTGTTTCGATATGTTTGATTGGTCTCGCAGCAGTATGGGTAAAAATAGACTGAATGGCCTTGCCCTGCTAATATGTCCGGACATGTCCCAGGAGGAAGTGTTACAGCGTTTCGATAGATCAGGATATAGGAGGATTAGCAAACCCTGATTTAAAGTAAAGTCTTCTAAATCAGTTTTTAATTGTGGCATCATACAGTCTCAGCAGTCCGATCAGTCTTAGCATTAGTATCAGCAATCTTACCAGTCCCAGCAGTGTCCGCACCGGTCTTACCAGTTTCAGCACCAGTCTTACCAGTCCCAGCAGTAGCAGCACCAGTCCCAGCAGTGGCAGCACCAGTCTTACCAGTCCCAGCAGTGGCAGCACCAGTCTTGCCAGTTCCAGCAGTAGAAGCACCACTCTTACCAGTCCCAGCAGTAGCAGCACCAGTCTTACCAGTCCCAGCAGCACCAGTCTTACCAGTTTCAGCAGTAGCAGAACCACTTACCAGTCCCAGCAGCACCAGTCTTACCAGTTCCAGCAGTAGCAGCACCAGTCTTACCAGTTCCAGCAGTAGCAGCACCAGTCCTACCAGTCCCAGCAGTGTCAGCATCAGTTCCAGAAGTAGCAGCACCAGTCTAACCAGTTCCAGTTGTAGCATCAGTGTCATCAGTGTCAGCATTAACTTCAATAGCAGTGAACCAAACGCATGTCTCTCAATGAAGGTATAAACCCATCTATGTGTTCACATCTATAACTTCTATTCTTCTTGTCCTTTTAATATTACATATTTCTAACAGTGTGAATAGGGTAATTTTAGGAATTTGTTGTATACCTTTGCAGTTTGCATTAATAGTCTCCAGGCTTTAAAATATGATAAATTTCACCTTCGTAACATGAACAGGATATGCACAGGGTTTTGGTTTTTTTTTAGACAAAAATTTGATTTTTGCCTCAGTAAAAATCTATTCCTAGCTAAGCCCCTGGTAACATTAAACTGGTAAGATGGACCATGTCTAGGCAAAATGATCACATGCTTGACATGATAAAACAAGCCCCACCTTGCCCAGACTTAGAGCCAAAGGATTGTATGAACATGTGCCCATACTCACCTTGCCCAGTCAAGCAAAAGGATCAGCTGTTTAATATCATACAGCATAATGCATCTTGACCAAACAACATGGTCAATAAAGTCTGCTATGTGAGCCAATATATATATATATATATATATATATATATATATATATATATATATATATATATATATATATATATATATGTGTGTGTTTCTCTACAGCATTTGAATTGACAGTAGAAAGTTATGTAAAATAGTTTTTGAAAGAAAACCTTTTTTTCATGAAAGAATATTTGTCTGTTAGTTAAAAGGACGGCTTGAAATTGTGTTTAGTTTTTCCTGAAGCTTACAGTACTCCCGAAAACATTTGTGGATCACTCACTTTTTTCCTTTGCACTTTAAGATATATGCTGTTTGTTGGCAACTGAAACTGCCCCTCCTCTAAAGTGATCAGATTGATTAGAGGTACAGTACTTCTGCCTCCCAATACCAATGCATCAAATTAACTTCATATGCAGAATTACATTGATTTTTTCTATCATGTAATTGAAAAACCCTGTTAGAAGTAATATGTAGTGCCTCTTTTTCTTATTAAATCTGTTTGTGTGTTTACGTCTTTGTCTACATGCCTGGTGACATACGAACAGAAAAATAGCTAAGCTTTTCTCGGCAGGCAAATGTTTATGTTTATAATGTTGTGTGCGAGCAGGAAGGCGTGGCCACTGGACTGTGTGGCTGTGTGCGCGCGCTTTGTGATTTGTGATTTGGTGTTTAATGTTATGTTAATGTTCTGTTGTTAGGCACACTGGACCTGCAAGGCGGTGTAGCCTACATCCTAGCCTGCGAAAGAACGCTTACACAACTGTTCAAGTGATGTGCACCATTTCAGACGCTGTCATATATTGACACCGTAAACTACAATACTTAATGCTTTGTCACACAATTACCAGGAATTATTATTCAGTACTGTATTTTAACGTTGTTGTTTTTTTTTTTACAGTAGTACTAAAATAAAATTGTTTTCAGTTTGCATGAGTGACAAATTATATTAAACACCATGGTTTTAAAAGAACGTCGTTAAAAAAAAGTCTCATTTAGTCAAGAGAAAAAGATACAGTAATTTGTGTTTTATTATTTTCGTACCAGAACCGCCCGAGAAATCGTAGCAGTGAAGCAAATCTTATATTTACCTCATACTTAATACTCATGTATCCTAGAAATCGTCATTAAACAATAGACTTAATGAAACATTTTACGTCAGAAAGTTCCCAGAAGTATCATAAGTATTACCTTTTTCCTCTCTCAGTTCAGGCCAATTGATTATCGTCATCAGGTTTAGTAAAAAAAAAAATTAAAAAAAAATTACCTCAGAAATTCTATCATTGACCCGCATCATAACAAAAGCAAAATAACTTTTTTTTTTTTTTATTTCACTCGTGGATGTTGTACAGCTGTCTGTACGTCTTTAGTTTATATTTTTCATTCATTCACACAAATAAAGATAATTAGCGTTATTAAAAGGTTTTACTCACCTCTCAGTGAAGAAAGCTCTCCCGCCTGTGAAGAAACGTTGAACACCTGCCTCGCGCTGTGGGTTGCGATGGCAGCTGATTGGTTGAGAGGGCAACCGCTGTTGCTGGGGCATTTCTTCGTGGACCGTGCTTTTTCTACATTTAGTAGTTAAAACATTTCAAACAGCCTTTTGCCAGCGATAGCATAATGTATTTATTTATTTATTTATTTATTTATTTATTTATGTATGTTGTATTGTGTTGTGCAGGGGCATCTTGCCCTGAGGTTTTATTATTGTGTTGAACGTCGTATGGGTTTCTCCTACATATTTATCCAATTAAAGGTTCTGTTCAAGATGGATACGAATGGAAATAAACTACAATACACATGTTATACATACATATACTATTATAAATTCTAGTTAAATATTTGGCAAAATATTATCTGCTCTTTGATTTCCTCTCAATACCGTGTACAAAATTATAACCATTTATGGTGTTTACCTTTTTATGACAGACTTTTTCTCTCATCATGTATTGTGTATTAAAAATTGCGATTTGCACATCAATATTGTAGAGCACAATTTACAATGTATTGATATAAAGAGTTCTAAGATGAACCCTTTGCAATATTATATTAGACAGAGCAACCAGAGGTTCCCAAACGAACCCTTACTGAGAACAAAAAAAACTTGCAATAAAACCCTAAGGTTCCCTGAGGAACCCTCAAAGAACCCTTACTTTTTGAATGTTATTTCCGAATCTCTCCTTTAACATGTCTGAAGGGGACACTGTATTACTTAAAACGTGAATTAACTTAAAACGTGAATTAACGTCTTAAAACGTCTTAAAAGTGAGCAGTTGCCTTGGGATTACACACCAGGTTCAGAAGCATTGATTGGACTAATGTATCCACAAGCGACCTAAGACTCACCGTTTCAACGGTGTCAGTAGTGCTCAACAGAAAAGAATGCATACAGAAAAATATTGTATACTGGACATGGGCTTTGGTTTTGCAGAGAGCCGTAACTAAGCATTTAGCTACCGGGGCATGCAAATATATATATATATATATATATATATATATATATATATATATATATATATATATATATATATATATTATTGTTTTTTTTTCATTTTTTTTTTTTTTTTGGATGTTAGGAGTTAGGATGGTATTTACTCGCGCATAGTTTTGAATGTTATTTCCGAATATCTCCTTTAACATGTCTGAAGGGGACACTCTATTACTTAAAACGTGAATTAACGAATTAAAACGTGTTAAAAGTCAGCAGTTGCCTTGGGATTACACACCAGGTTCAGAAGCATTGATTGGACTAATGTATCCGCAGGCGACATAAGACTCACCGTTTCAACGGTGTCAGTAATGCTCAACAGAAAACAGTGCATACAGAAAAATATTGTATACTGGCCATGGGCTTTGGTTTTGCAGAGAGCCGT